>NC_057798.1:514209581-514295482 GCF_018294505.1 Triticum aestivum | reverse complement strand
CCGCAACGCTCACTGTTCATCCAGAGAGGCAGCATCAATCGGCTTCAGTTAGCAGCAGTAGCGAAGGAATCGCTCGATCGGGTTCAGTTAACAACCATCAATCGATCGCTCGGGTTCAGTAACGCGTAGCCTGCAGTGCAATCGCTCAGGTTCAGTTAGAGCCCAACGCCTCGCTCGGGTTCAGTTAGAGCCAACGCCTCGCACACACGCGCGTACGTGTACGAGAGAAATGCGCATCGCTCGGCCCCCGACCACCCACCGTAACCGGGAACTCCCCGAAATTTTCCTCGGCCTCGCTTCTACCATGGTTTTTTCCGTCATGGACGGCCCAAAGAATGTCATGCAGCTGCGTCTCTGGCCCGCCCAGGACGAAAAGCCCATTTTTTGTCATGATTTTTTGGCATAGAAGTAGGAGCCCACCACATCTATGATGATACCGGGTTTTGTCACAATTATCGTCATAGAAGTGTCATATGTATAACAGGAAAAAAATTCGTTTGGCCCAAAATGTCACGGATGTGTCTTTTTTTTGTAGTGAGGTCAGCACGCCGATCTAAATCCTATGCGCGCAGGGGTTTGGGCCCATTGCCAATTGCACAACTGCATGTTGTGAACGCGGCCAGTGAGCAGACCTAGCCTCCCTTATACAAGAGCAGGCGTTCTAGTCCAATCCGGCGCATACCGCCCAGTCGCTGATGTCAAGAAGGCTTCGGCTGATACCACGACGTTGAGTGCCCATAACTGTTCTTGTGTAGTTGGTTAGTGCGTATAGGCCAGTGGCCAAACTCAGATAAAATACGAAGATCTCGTTAAGCATGTTATCTTGAAGTAACAGCGGACGCCAACCAGGGCCAGGCCCACCTCTCACCTAGATGGTCTCAACCTGCCTTGTCGCTCCACCACAATGATCCACTCAGAGGGCCGTTGGGACAAATGTCCTTTCAGCCCCCAATCCATGAATCAGTCGCGGGTACTCTATGAGCCGACTCGACTTTAGTCGCCACCGGTATCATGTATAATATGTATGTATGTATGTATGTATATACCCGTGATCACCTCCTGAGTGATCACAGCCCAATACTATAGCATGGCAGACGGACAAGAATGTAGGGCCACTGATGGAAAACTAGCATCCCATACTAAGCATTTAGTATTGCAGGTAAGGTATCAACAATTGTAGCAACAATGACAGGCTATGCAACAAAATAGGATTAACCAAAAACAGTAACATGCTACACTACTCTAATGCAAGCAATAGAGGGAAGGAATAGGCGATATTTGGTGATCAAGGGGGGGCTTGCCTGGTTGCTCTGGCAAGAAGGACGAGTCGTCAACACCGTAGTCGAACTAGGGTCGCCGGTAGTCTCAGGGTCTACTGGAAAGAAGTAACGGAAGGGAAACACAATAAATAATAGAGCAATCAAAGCATCACAAAGCGTAACATGGCAATACGCGGTGCTAGGTGTGCCCTAGTGCGGTAGTAGGTGATATCGGCAAAGGGGGGAAACATCCGGGAAAGTATTCCCGGTGTTTCGTGTTTTCGGACAGACGGACCGGAGGGGGAAGGTTCCATGTTTGCTATGCTAGGGATGTGTGGCAGACGAACGGACTGTGTATTCGGATTTGTCTCGTCGTTCTGAGCAACTTTCATGTACAAAGTATTTTCATCCGAGTTACGGATCATTTTATATCAATTTTCAAAGTTTTAATCATTTTCTAATAGATATATTAATTTGAAAACTAAATTGAAATTGCTACGGGTACCCAAGTGTGTACCCAGTAGAGAGGCTTACAGGTGGGTCCGGTGGACCCAATCAACTGCTGAGTCAGCATTGACTGTTGACTTGGTCAGGTGAATAGTGCATATGGGTCCCCTATGTCAGCGTGACATATATTTTAACAAGGGTTTTATTGTTTAGATTAGATTAATTAGCAGGGGAGCCTACTGTCAGCGAATAATTTGTGAGGGGATTAGGGGGATTAGTCCCTAATGGAGGGGGGATAGGACAGCACGCGCGTGCACACATAGCAGGGGCGCGACCGGCAAAAAGCAGCGTTGCGCGTGGTCCAAGGGAAGCAGGGTGCGGCAGCGAGCGAGGCATAGGGGCGAGAGGGGGCACGCGAGCCGACGCCGGGCAGCGGGGATGAGCGCCGGCGGCGGCGTTAGCTAGCAGTGGCAGCCCCCAGCGATAGCAGTAGCATAGGAGCAGCGACGGTAGGCACGACGGGGTGCTCGAGCTAGCGGGTAGGGGCCTGTACGGGTGATACATCTCCAACGTATCTATAATTTATGAAGTATTCATGCCATGTTTACAATAGATTTATATGATTTTGGTATGATTTGATTAGAACTAACCCAGACTAACGAGGTTTTCAGCTGAACTATCTTGGTGTTGTTTTTGTGCAGAAATAAAAGTTCTCGGAATGTGCTGAAAATCAACGGAGATTTTTTGGGGAAAATATAAAAAATACTGGAACAAAAATCGACCAGAGGGGAGTCTTGTGGGCTCCACGAGGGTGGGGGCGCGCACCTGTGCCTCATGGACTCCCTGTGGGGCCCCTTGACTTGTCCTCGACGCCAACCTCTTCTATAAATACCCAAACCTCCGGAAAATAACCTAGATTAGAAGTTCCACCACCGCAAGCCTTTGTAGCCACGAGTAAAATCAATCTAGGCCCTCTCTGACACCCTGTCGGAGGGGGCCATCATCATGGGAGGCCACGGGGAAGGATCTCGGAGGGGCCATCATCGCCATGAAGGGCAAGGACTAGAGGGGGAACCTCTCCCCATCCAGGGGGGAGGCCATGGAGGAGGAAGCACAAGGGGGAGAACTTCTCCTCCTCTCTCTCGGTGGCGCCAGAGTGCCATCGGGAGGGGAATCATCGCCACGGTGATCGTCTTCATCAACATCACCATCATCATCACCATCCTCATCTCTTTTACGCGGTCCACTCTCCCGCACCCCGCTGTAATCCCTACTTGAACATGGTGCTTTATGCCACATATTATGATCCAATGATGTGTTGCCATCTTATGATGTTTTGAGTAGATATCCTTTGTGTTTGGGTTGATTGATGATCTAGATTGGTATGAGTTGTATGATTTATTTTGGTGCTGTCCTATTGTGCCCTCCGTGTCGCGCAAGCGTGAGGGATTCCCGCTGTAGGGTGTTGCAATATGTCCATGGTTTACTTATTGTCTGCGTTGCTTGAGTGCAGAAGCATAAACACGGATAAGTGGGTCACGGCGTATGGGAATAAAGGGGACTGGATATGTTAATGCTATGGTTGGGTTTTACCTTAATGATCTTTAGTAGTTGCGGATGCTTGCTAGAGTTCCAATCATAAGTGCATATGATCCAAGAAGAGAAAGTATGTTAGCTTACGCCTCTCCCTCATATGAAATTGCAATAGTGATTACCGGTCTTGTTAACAATTGCCTAGGATAATTCCGCACACTGACCCATCATTATTCCACACTCGCTATTTATAATATTTAGTAATATATTCTAAACTTATGATAACATCACCTACTTTTATATTTTAGCTCTTCGATACCATACAAAGTTATCCTCTTCATACCCACAACGTAGTTTTATTTCTCGTTTCTAGTTGGAAGCAAATGTTCGGTGTACGTAGAGTCGCATCAGTGGAAGATAGGACATGAGAGAATATTGATCTTGCCTTTAGCTCCTTGTGGGTTCGACACTCCATGCTTATCACTTCCACCTTTGGAAATTGCTACGATGATTCCCTGCACTTGGGGATTATCAAGCTCTTTTCTAGCGTCGTTGCCGGGAGCAATAGCGTGGGGTTAATATTCTCGTGTGTGCTTGTTTGCTTTATTCACTAAGTAGTTTTTGTTTTCCCTTTTTGATTTGCTTAGTTGTGGGTGAAACATACAAAAAAAACAAAAAAATGAAAATACAAAAAGATGCACTTGCCTCATATGCCTAAAAAGTTTTTCAAGAAGAGAAGTGATTGGAAAGTTATGCATTGGAGAAGTGAGGGTCGACCTTGAGCACTTGTGTTCATGCTCATGGAAACAATGTAGAATTTTTCATGGAAGTTTCTCTGTAAATAATTATCCCCTTGTATATATCCTTTCTATTATAAAAATAATGTCCCAAGCTTTGGTTTCAGTATGATTAGATTGCTTGTTTACTATGTGCAGTACAAAAACAGAAACTTTGGCTGTAGCGCGTGAATTTAATTTTTTTACTGGAAAATCAAATGGGTCTGAAAATTTTTGCACATTACTTGTGTACAAATTTTTTAAATTTTCATATTTTATTTAGAATTTTTGGAGTTACAGAAGTTTACTAAATTTCCAGATTACTACAGACTGTCCTGTTTTTGACAGATTCTGTTTTCTATGTGTTGTTCGCTTATTTTGATGAATCCATGGGTAGTATCGGGGGGTATGAACCATGGTGAAGTTGGAATACAGTAGATAAAGTGCTAATATTAAATTGAAATGAGTTTGCAACAGTACCTAAAGGTAGTGATTTGCTTTATTATACTAACGGATCTCATAAAGTTTTTGTTAAGTTTTGTGTGGATGAAGTGTTCGAAGAACGAGGAGTTACCGATGTGAGAAGAATAAAGAGAGGCAGGAGTTCAAGCTTGGGGATGCCCAAGGCACACCAAGTAAATACTTCAAGGATACTCAAGCATCTAAGCTTGGGGATGCCCCGGTTGGCATCCCATCTTTCTTCTTCAACAATTATCGGTATACCTTGGTTTTTGTTTTGTTCACATGATTTGTCTCCCTTGTGTTTTTATTTTTCTTTAGGAACCATGCTAGTATGAGATAGCCCTTCATTGATTTATATAATGCTTCATGTGCTTCACTTATATCTTTTGAGTATGGTTTTACAGAATTCTTCGTGTGCTTCACTTATATATTTTGAGCTTGGATATTGGTTAGTCTATATTAATTGTAGAATGCTCCATGATCTTCACTTATATATTTTGGAGTATGAATAATACTATAATCTAAAGTGGGTTTGGAAGAGTGTCAACTTTAGGAATTAGTGATCCCACTATTTTGGAGGGTGTTGAATCTTAGTGTGATATTTATGAAAGTGGATTTGGAAGAGTGTCAACTTTAGTTAGTAATGATTCCACTATTTTAGAAGAGGTTCCAATTGATTATGAGAACAAAGTTTCTATATATGATGATTAATGTGATGACATGTATGCTATAAATAATAATATTAACCATGAAACTTGTCATCATGATTTTAATTTTCAATTGGATTATGCCTCACATGATGGTTATTTTGTAGAGTTTGCTCCCACTATTCCGGATGAGAAGAGTTTTTGCTTATGTGGAGAGTAGTAAAATTTCTATGCTTGTAGATCATGAAAAGAATGCTTTATGTGATGTTTGTATTGTTTAACTCATTCATGATGCTACTGAAAATTATTATGAGGGGGAATATATGCTTGTAGGAGTTGCAATAATATCAAGTTTCCTCTCTATGTGCTTAAAGTTTCGAAGTTATACTTGTTTTGCCTTCCTATGCTAGTTGATTCTTGTTCCATTAAATTGTGTGCTCACAAAATCCCTAGGAATAGGAAGTAGGTTAGGTTTAAATTTGCTAGTCATATTCTTCATGATGCTCTCTTTATGTTTCAATTCTTATCTTTTATGTGAGCATCATTGAAATCATCATGCCTAGCTAAAAGGCATTAAAGAAAAGCGCTTATTGGGAGACAACCCAATATTTACCCCTTTACTATTTTTGTGTGTCGACATGATTAAGCTACTTTAGTAATCATGTTTTATAGCTTTTGTTTCAATAAAGTGTGAAGTAAATCCTTTGGGAAGATTTGGGTGAAAGCTAATGTGATCTTGCTGTAAAAAACAGAAAGTTTGCGCTCACGAGATTAGCTGTCATATTTTACAGAAGAGGGATTTTGAGTTGATTCTTTTTGAAGAAGATTAATAGACAAATTCCTCACGTCTACCAATTTATTTCAGAATTTTTGGAGTAGCAGAAGTATGGTCGTTGTTCAGATCATTATAGACTGTTCTGTTTCTGGCAGATTCTGTTTTTAATGCATAGTTTGCTTGTTTTCTAGTTTCTATGGCTTATATTGCTCAGTATAAATTGTAGAAATGATACGGTACAGTAGGTACTATGAGAACAATTATGAATCTTGTCTTTGACAGTACCAAAGTGAATGATTTACTCTTTATCATACTAACCCATCTCACGAAGTTCCGTTAAGTTTTGTGTGATTGAAGTTTTCAAGTTTTGAGTGAGATATCGAAATGAGGAGAATAAGGAGTGGAAAGACTCTAAGCTTGGGGATGCCCAAGGCACCCCAAGGTAATATTCAAGGAAGAATCAAGCGCCTAAGCTTGGGGATGCCCCGGAAGGCATCCCCTCTTTCGTCTTCAAAACCATCGGTATACCTTACCCGGAGCTATATTTTTATTCTTCACATGATATGTGTTTTGCTTGGACCGTATTTTCATTTTACTTGTTGTTTGAATAAAATCATTGGATCTGAAATCTTTAATGAAAAAGAATCCTCCCATGGCTAGTTAATTATTTGACTACTCAGTGTTCTTCACTTATATCTTTTTGGAGTAGTTTGCCATTTACTCACGTGCTTCACGTATATCCTATGAGTAAATGGTTGAATGAATTGAATGTCATAAATCTAAATTTATGTATGTTTCATATGCTTATAAAATGGGGAGTAATGACTTCACACATAATAAGTATAGGTAGTAAACTTATTGAAAGTCAGCAAACGCAGCATTGGTCACTTGAACAATTCATGAAAGAATATTAAAGGAAGAGAGATTTAACATATAAATATACTATCTTGGACATCTTTTGTAATTGTGAGCACTCATTAAAATATGACATGCTAAAAGGTTGATGTTGGACAAGGAATACAACTTAATGGGTTATGTTTTCCTATATCCTAAACGTTATATTGTCTTGGATCATCCAACATGTTGAGCTTGCCTTTCCCTCTCATGCTAGCCAAATTATTTGCATCAAGTAGAGATACTGCTTGTGCTTCCAAACATCCCTTAAACCAGTTTTGCCATCAGAGTCCACCATACCTACCTACGGATTGAGTAAGATCCTTCAAGTAAGTTGTCATCATGCATGCAATAAAAATTGCTTCTTAAATATGTATGATCTATTAGTGCGGAGAAAATAAGCTTTATACAAACTTGTGATAGGGAAGAAATAAAAGTGACAGACTGCATAATAAAGATCTTTATCACAAGCGGCAATATAAAATGACGTTCTTTTGTATTAAGATTTTGTGCATCCAACCATAAAAGTGCATGACAACCTATGCTTCCCTTTGCGAAGGGCCTATCTTTTACTTCTATCTTCTACCCTTATACAAGAGTCATGGTGATCATCACCTTTCCTTTTTACACTTTTTCCTTTGGCAAGCACTTTGTGTTGGAGCGATCCGGATATATATATCCACTTGGATGTAGGTTTTCATAAATTATTATTGTTGACATTACCCTTGAGGTAAAAGGTTGGGAGGCGAAACTATAAGCCCCTATCTTTCTCTATGTCAGATTGAAACTTTGAAACCATAAATTTCACATGAGTGTTAGCAATTGTGAAAGATTAAATGATAGTTGAGTATGTGGAGTTTGCTGAACCAAAGCTCTTACATAGACCCTTCCCAAAAATAAGATGAATTGCAATTGTTTGATGACTAAGAGCACGGTTTGTTAGTTTTCAAGAAAGTTTATGATCTATACTTTAACTTGTCAATAGCTTGTTACTTGATCATGAAATTTTTTATGAGTTCAGCTACTGTTATGATATATAATGATGCTAGAAAAAGTGATTGAAACTATCATTGATCAAACTTAAGCGCTTGCTAGCAATCACACTTCATAAATTATTTCTTTTATCATTTACCTACTTGAGGACGAGCATGAATTAAGCTTGGGGATGCTGATATGTCTCCAACGTATCTATAATTTATGAAGTATTCATGCCATGTTTATAATAGTTTTATATGATTTTGGTATGATTTGATTAGAACTAACCCGGACTGACGCTATTTTCAGCAGAACTACCGTGGTGTTGTTTTTGTGCAGAATTAAAAGTTCTCGGAATGCGCTGAAAATCAACGGAGATTTTTTTGGGAAAATATAAAAAATACTGGAAGAAAAATCTACCGGAGGGGGGTCCTGTGGGCTCCACAAGGGTGGGGGGTGCGCCCACCCCCCTGCGGCGCGCCCCTATGCCTTGTGGACTCCCTGTGGGGCCCCTTGACTTCTCCTCGACGCCAACCTCTTCTATAAATACCCAAACCTCCAGAAAATAACCTAGATCGGAAGTTCCGCTGCCGCAAGCCTCTGTAGCCACGAGAAATCAATCTAGGCCCTCTCTGGCACCCTGTCGGAGGGGGCCATCATCACTGGAGGCCATGGGGAAGGATCTCGGAGGGGCCATCATCGCCATGAAGGCCAAGGACCAGAGGGGAACCTCTCCCCATCCAGGGGGGAGGCCATGGAGGAGTAAGCACAAAGGGGAGAACTTCTCCTCCTCTCTCTCGGTGGCGCCGGAGTGCCATCGGGAGGGGAATCATGGCCACGGTGATCGTCTTCATCAACATCACCATCATCATCATCATCCTCATCTCTTTTACGCGGTCCACTCTCCCGCATCCCGCTGTAATTCCTACTTGAACATGGTGTTATATGCCACATATTATGATCCAATGAGTGTTGCCATGTTATGATGTTTTGAGTAGATATCCTTTGTATTTGGGTTGATTGATGATCTAGATTGGTATGAGTTGTATGATTTTTTTTGGTGATGTCCTATTGTGCCCTCCATGTCGCGCAAGCGTGAGGGTTCCCGCTGCAGGGTGTTGCAATATGTCCATGGTTTACTTATTGTCTGTGTTGCTTGAGTGACAGAAGCATAAACACGAATAAGTGGGTCACGGCATATGGGAATAAAGGGGACTTGATATGTTAATGATATGGTTGGGTTTTACCTTAATGATCTTTAGTAGTTGCGGATGCTTGCTAGAGTTCCAATCATAAGTGCATATGATCCAAGAAGAGAAAGTATGTTAGCTTATGCCTCTCCCTCATATGAAATTGCAATAGTGATTACCGGTATTGTTAACAATTGCCTAGGATAATTCCGCACACCGACCCATCATTATTCCACACTCGCTATTTATAATATTTAGTAATATATTCTAAATTTATGATAACAGCACCTACTTTTATATTTTAGCTCTTCGATATCATACAAAGTTATCCTCTTCATACCCACAATGTAGTTTTATTTCTCGTTTCTAGTTGGAAGCAAACGTTCGGTGTACATAGAGTCATATCAGTGGCAGATAGGACTTGAGAGAATATTGATCTTGCCTTTATCTCCTTGTGGGTTCGGCACTCCATGCTTATCACTTCCACCTTTGGAAATTGCTACGATGATTCCCTACACTTGGGGATTATCAACGGGCAGGGGCACATCCTGGCTGTTGGGCGACTGCAAGGGCGTGACCACGACATGGCAAACGCGGCCACACACATATGAGCGAGGCAACAGTAGCGAGCGGGTGCTCGGGCTCCAGCCATGGCGGCTCTAAGGACGGTGTGGCACGGTCCTACGACTATAGGGTAAGCACGAGCACGAGAAGTGAAGGGGGAAAAGAGAGGCTCACGGAGAGTGTGAGGAGATACTCAGGGCAATCGTAGGTGTTTGGGGTCGACGGAGCAGCGGTGGCGATCTCCGGCGCCCAAGGTCAAAGACGACAGAGTCGACATCGATGTAGCACGTCCTACCTTGCATATGGTGGTGTAGAGGAAGCGGGCGTCGAGGTCGAAGACGACGAGGCGACGGCGATGATGCGGTCGGGTGAGGCAAGGAGGTGAGGGAAGGGAGCAGGTGGATCTAGAAGGGGCTTCAGGGAGAGGAGTGAGGCCAGGCGGGCCAGGGGAGGTAGGGCGTCACCCTTATCCCCTCGTCGGCAGAGGGAACGGCGAGGGGGGGTCTGACGGGAGCATGTCCGGTCGCCTCGATCGGCTTCCCCTATAGAGGGGTAGACGACAACATGGGAGGGGGAAGTGGGCCGGCTGGACCGTTTGGCCGGCTTGGTGGGCCTAGGCCCATGGGGGACACTCGGGGGGTACTTTTCTGTTTTCTTTTCTTTTGCTTTTGCTTTTGCTTTCTCTGTTTTTTCTTTTATTTCTTTACTATTTTCATTTTATCTTTAGTTCTATAAATTACAAGAACTGCACCTAAACCAGTAACACTAAATATCCCTCTACCACAATACATTTTGGTAGTTTACTAAACAGTTTACAAAAGTTTTAATTATTAAAGGGGAATTAAATAATTGTTTTAGCTATTGTTTATTTATTTTAGAGCATTTAGTTATTTAATAAAAGTTTGGTTTCTCTACCAATATTACCAATGCATTATCTGCCACCTCTAGAACATTTTAGTTTTAAAGTTTGAAAACTTTTGTTGTTTGCCTATATTTTAAATTAGACTTGAATCGTTTTTGAACCATCGCGAGGTTAACAATAGTGATCATGGTGACGTGGCATCATTATTGGGGAATTACTGTGTCCTGATTATCCGGGCGTCACAGGAATGACTTTCATTTTCCCTCCATCTTCTGCAGTGGTCAGGCATTGAGTCCGAGTCAGTTTCACACCTTGTAACATAGGCAAGAACCCTTTCTTTGACTGATCCATTTTGAACTTCTTCAAAACTTTATCAAGGTACGTGCTTTGTGAAAGTCCTATCAAGCGTCTTGATCTATCTCTATAGATCTTGATGCCCAATATGTAAGCAGCTTCACCGAGGTCTTTCATTGAAAAACTCTTGTTCAAGTATCCTTTTATGCTATCCAAAAATTTTGTATCATTTCCAATCAACAATATGTCATCCACATATAATATTAGAAATGCTATAGAGCTCCCACTCACTTTCTTGTAAATACAGGCTTCTCCAAAAGTCTGTATAAAACCATATGCTTTGATCACCTCATCAAAGCGTATATTCCAACTCCGAGATGCTTGCACCAGTCCATAAATGGATTGCTGCAGCTTGCACACTTTGTTAGCACCTTTAGGATCGACAAAACCTTTTGGTTGCACACTTTGCTACAGATATTAAGTCTTTCAGGTGTGGCTGAATTGACAACTTAGCTGTTAATACTTGAGAATATTCTTTGGCTCCCCTTGTGTCAAATCAATAAGTTTGGGTTGAATACTCTACCCTCGAAAACTGTTGCGGTCCCCTATACTTGTGGGTTATCAAGACCTTTTTCTGGCGCTGTTGCCAGGGAGCACTATTCTTTGAGTCACTTGGGATTTATATCTATTGATCACTATGAGGAATTTGAAAGACAACAAAACCAAGATCTATCCCTCAACTACGAGGGGCGGTAAGGAACTGCCATCTAGCTCTGCACTTGATTCACCTTCTGTTTTGAGTAAACTCGCGACACTTACACATGCTATTGATTCTGATATGTCACATGTTATTGATGATGCCACTTCTGCTATGCATGATGTTTATGATGATACTACTTATCTGCTTGATAATACTGTGCCACTAGGTGAATTTCTTGATGAACAACTTGCTAGGGTTAGAGAGAATGAAATTACTGAAACTGATGATATCATTGAATCTGATGATGAAGATTCTCCCCCTAGATATGAATTCCTGTTGTACCTAAGGGTTATATTATGGATGAAGAAACTACTAGAGACTTCTTTGCTTGCAATGATAGATAACATCTTAAGAAACTGTTAGCTAAGCTGAAAGAGAAGTCTTTGAATGCTAGAATGCAATATGATCCTGCGTTTGCTACTTCACCTATCTGTGTTACTGATAAGGATTATGAATTCTCTGTCCATCCTGAGTTAATTACTTTGGTTGAATCTGATCCTTTCCATGGTTATGAATCTGAAATTGTTGTGGCACATCTTACTAAATTGAATGATATAGCCTCCTTATTTACTCATGAGGAAAAAATTCGCTATTACTATATTCTTAAGTTGTTTCCTTTCTAATTAAAGGGTGATGCTAAGATATGGTTTAATTCTCTTGCTCCTGGTTGTGTGCGTAGTCCCCAGGATACGATTTATTACTTCTCTGCAAAATATTTCCCTGCTCATAAGAAACAAGCTGCCTTGCGAGAAATATTTAACTTTGTGCAAATTGAAGAAGAGAGTTTCCCACAAGCTTGGGGAGGCTTCTCCAATTACTTAATGCTTAGCCTGATCATCCTCTCAAGAAAAATGAAATACTTGATATCTTTTATAGTGGACTAACCGATGCATCTAGGGACCACCTAGATAGTTGTGCTGGTTGTGTTTTAAGGGAACGAACTGTTGAGCAAGCTGAATTGCTATTGAATAATATATTGAGTAATGATAATGATTGGACACTTCCTAAACCAACTCCTAAGCCAACTCCGAAGAAAAGAGGTAGTCTATTTCTCAGTCCTGAAGATATGCAAGAGGCAAAGAAATCTATGAAACAAAAAGGTATTAAAGCTGAAGATGTTAAGAATTTACCGCCTATTGAAGAAATACATGGTCTTGATAACCCAACACAGGTAGTAAAGTTAAATTCTCTCTATAGATTTTATGAAGGTGACATTCCTCATAATAAGTCTGCTAGTCAACGCTTGGATGAGTTTGATAATTTTATTGTTAAACAAGAAAACTTCAATGCTTATGTTGGTAGACAATTGAAATGAAATGCTTATATGGTTGAACACTTGAGTGATTATATGTCTATATTTAAAAGTGATCTTAAGCTTATTAGTAAACATGCTTCCATGGTTACAACTCAAGTAGAACAAGTACTTAAGGTACAAGATGATTCGCTCAATGAGTTAAATAATAAGAACAATGATAATGTTGTTAGAGTTATGAGTAGAGGTGGTAAAATGATCCAAGAACCTTTGTATCCTGAGGGCCATCCTAAGAGAGCTGCGCAAGATTCTCAAAGAATTAATACTAATGCACCTAGTCCCGCTAATAAAAATAAAAAGAATATTGATATGACTTTGCATGCTTCTAGTGAACCTGTTATTGACACACGTGAGAATCCAAATGATATTTCTATTTCTGATGCTGAAACACAATCTAGTGATGAACATGAACCTAGTGATAATGTTAATGATGATGTTCATGTTTATGCTCAACCTAGTGATGATTATGATGTAGAAGTTGAACCTGATGTTGATCTTGATAACCCACAATCAAAGAATCAACGTTATGATAAGAGAGACTTTGTTGTTAGGAAGTACGGTAAAGAAAGAGAACCATGGGTTCGGAAACCCATGCCTTTCCCTCCTAAGCCATCCAAGAAAAAGGATGATGAGGATTTTGAGTGCTTTACTGAAATGATTAGACCTATCTTTTTGCGTGTGCGTTTGACTGATATGCTTAAAATGCCTCCTTATGCTAAGTATATGAAAGATATTGTTACAAATAAAAGAAATATACTGGAAGCTGAAATTTCCACCATGCTTGCTAATTATACTTTTAAGGGTGGAATACCAAAGAAACTTGGAGATCCAGGAGTACCAACTATACCATGCTCCATTAAAAGAAACTATGTTAAAATTGCTCTATGTGATCTTGGAGCCAGTGTTAGTGTTATGCCTTTCTCTTTATATCGTAGACTTGATTTGAATAAGTTGATAGCTACTGAAATCTCTTTGCAAATGGTTGATAAATCAACTGCTATACCCATCGGTATTTGTGAGGATGTGCCTATTGTGGTTGCAAATGTTACTATTTTAACGGACTTTGTTATTCTTGATATTCCCGAGGACGATAGTATGTCAATCATACTTGGTAGACCCTTTCTGAATATTGCAGGGGCTGTTATTGATTGCAACAAAGGCAATGTCACTTTTCATGTTAATGTAATCATCATACGATACACTTTCTGGATAAACAACCTCAAGTTCATAGTATCAATTCTATTGGAAAATTTTCAACTGTCACTATTGGAGGTTTTGAATTCCCTCTTCCTACTGCCAAAAAGAAATGTGATATTCTTATTGTTGGGGACAAGCATATCCCCGTTGAGGTAACCTAGTGTTATTTGAAAATTCTCCGGTTTCATGTCATTCGGAAGAAGTTTGTTAATAAGACTTGATCAACCTTGTTAATGGATTCCTTTTGATGAGCATGAGATGGATGAATTTAGAAGACACAACTTTCTCTGACCTCCTTTTACTTTCTATTATTTAAAATAAATAAAGCAAAATTAGTATTTTATGTCTGTTTTCTGAATTATCCTTGCAATAAAAAATACCCCGAAAATAAAAGTTCTCCAAATGCCCTGAAAATTTAGTATGATTTTTTGTAGAATATTTGAGAATTTCTGGCACTTAGAATACACCAGGGGGCCACACCAGCTAGCCACAAGGATGGAGGGCGCCCTACCCCCCGGGCGCGCCCCCTGTCTTGTGAGCCCCACGTGGCCCCCCTCCACTTATTCCAGCACCCTTCCACTTCGTCTTCCTCCAGAAAAAATCATCCCGTAGCTCAAACTTGTGTTCTTGCTCATTTTGCTGCCATTTTCTATCTCCTTGCTCAAAGCTCCATTCTCGAAACTGCTTTGGGGGATTGTTCTTCAGTATGTGACTCCCCAATGGTCCAATTAGTTTTTGTTCTAGTTCTTTAGTTATTGCAAATTTTTGCTACTTAGGTGACCCTGTTCTTGAGCTTGCATGTCAAGTTTATATGGTCCAAAGTAGTTTTGATGCATGATATAGTCTCTAGGCACTTATGGGAGTAGTTGCTATCAATCTTGTTGAGTTTTCTTCACTTTTATTTTGAGTCACTAAAAATTTCAGAAATTTTCAGAGGGAGAAAATGTTGAGGAAATTGTTGAGAGGCTCCTTGAGCCGGGGTTCGAAGGAAAAGGAGAATGAAGAGAATGAAAAACCCAAGTACAACCTTCCTCGCACCGCGGAGATCCTACCGTGTGAATGGCCAAGTGATGCATTCTTGGAGGCAGCCGGAATTTATGAAGATTCTATTACTTGGCTAAGAATGTAGGCATCACCGACTTTCTCCACGATAAGTGTGAACAGTATCTCCTACTCACTAATACTTTCGTGCAAAATTTTCACTTTCATGCTAGGAGATCACCACCCTCGGTAGAATTTTATTTATATGATGAGTATAAGGAGATGTCGCTCTATGATTTTTGTGAGGTTTGCAAGATACCTTTTAAGGGAAGCATCGAGGAACCACGTCCTAGCGATGTGGAAGATTTTATTAAGGATAATACTATAGGGGAAAGGAGAAAGCTGTCAGCAGCTAGAACATCTAGTATACATTTTCCTGTCCTGCGCTACTACTCATTATTTGCTAGTAGATGTTTAATTGGTCATGGGGACAGTGGAGGCCTTAGTGCTCCTGACCTTGCCATTTTGCACCATGCTTTACTTCGTGATAAAACTTCCAGTTTAGGCGCTATGGTTGCTAAACGGTTGAGTTTAAACCGTAGAAAGGGTACTATCTTTGGAGGTATCTATGCTTCTCGTCTTGCTAAATATTTTGAGATACCTATTAGACACTATGAGAAAGAAGAAAAGTTGCTGCCCAATGTTTACTTAGATTATAAGAGTATGGCAGCACATGATTTTCTTTGCTATGATAAGGAAAAGAGACCCATTTATAACCTGATATTTGACGAGGATAATTTTCAGATTGTTACCTTGCCTGCACCTATTTTGTTCGATCTTCATTCAGGAAGGTACTTTATTGCCCGCGGATATTCACGCATATTAGAGGGGGACATGATCCCTAGATCCGGAGCCAGAGCCATCACCTGATCCATATCAGGAGTCTATTTATCAGTGGGATCCGCAGGAGCTCGCTAACCAGTGGAACCCCCAGGATCCTCCCCAGTACACCGGAGAGGGCTACTTTGATCCATGGGCCTAGACCAACTTAGGCCAAAAGCCTAAGCTTGGGGGAGTACGTATTTCTCACCAAAATTACATTCATGTTGACACATTCACTCTAGTTGTCGGTGTTCATACTTTTTAATTGTATTATCCATACTAGTTTATTTTCTTTTCCTGCTTTCTTCTTGTGTGTTCGAAAAACTTTGAGAAAAACCAAAAAAATAGTTGTAGCTTCTAGCTAGTTTGCTTTTCATGTTTACTTAGTAGTAGTACTAAAAGAAAATCCAAAAATATTTCTCGTTCTTCTTTTGCTTGTTGGGAGCTCTCCCGTATAAATATTTTCTCATTCTTGTTTTACTTCCTTCGGAAAAACAAAAACTCCAAAAGAAAATCAGTGTGTTTCTTTGAAATTGTTTTCTTTACTTTGGGGGTTGAGAGGAGAAGACCATGATGAAAATGATGAGTTACTCTCATATGCATTATTTTTGATCTAACAAAGAGCCCATATTACCTTGTCTTCTCCTTTGAATAAATGTTTGCAGATTCCAGCTTAGTCCAATGCATGTGCACTATTATTATTATCCACAACGTTCGGTCGTGCAAGTGAAAGGCAATAATGACGATATATGATGAAATGATTGAGATGAGGAAAAGCTGGTATGAACTCGAACTATCTTGTTTTTGTAAATATGATTAGTTCATCGTTCCTGATTCAGCCTATTATGAATGAAACATGTTTGCAATGACCATTAGAGATTATAGTTACTCATGCCATGCTTAATTAGCTAGGAGTTTATAATGGTTTACCTTACGTGCCAACATGCGATTAAAATGGTTGTGATGTAGTATGATAGGATGGTATCCTCCTTTGAATGATTCGAGTGACTTCACTTGGCACATGTTCATGCATGTAGTTGAAACAAAATCAACATAGCCTCCACGATATTTATGTTTATGGTGATTTATATTCTACTCATGCTTGCACTCATTGTTGGTTAATCTCGATGCATGTTTATGACTGTTGTCGCTCTCTAGTTGGTCGCTTCCCAGTCTTTTTCTAGCCTTCGCTTGTACTAAGCGGGAATACTGCTTGTGCATCAGCTTCCATAAACCCTAAAGTTATTCCATATGAGTCCACCATACCTACCTATATGCGGTATTTACCTACCGTTCCAAGTAAATTTGCATGTGCCAAACTCTAAACCTTCAAATGAAATTCTATTTTGTATGCTCGAATCACTCATGTAGCAACTAGAGATGTCTATATCTTCCATGCTAGGTGGGTTATTCTCACGATGAGTGGACTCCTCTCATCATTCACGAGAAAATGGTCGGTAATCGGGATGCCCAGTCCCATGCTCAAATCAAATTAAAATAATTGCAAACAAAACTCCCCCAGGATTGTTGTTAGTTGGACGGTACCCGTTGTTTCGGACCAGCCGTGGAATGTGCTTGTTGGTGGTGGGGGAGTATAAACTTTACCATTCTGTTTGGGAACCGCCTATAATGTATGTAGCATGGAAGATACCGAGATCTCTTGGTTGTTATGTTGACAATGAAAGTATACCACTCAAAATATTATTTATCTCTATTTCAAAAACTCGAGCTCTGGCACCTCTGTAAATCCCTGCTTCCCTCTACGAAGGGCCTATCTATTTACTTTTATGCTAAGTCATCATTCTCATATAAAAAGCACCAGTTAGAGAGCACCACTGTCATTTGTATGCATTGTTATTAATTAATACTGAGTATGAATGTGACTGGATCTCTTTTGCCATGAGTTACAATGTCTAGTTAGTCCTTAATCTTTAGGGGTGCTCTGCATTTATGTTTTGAGGTCTTAGAAAGGGCTAGTGAGATACCATCTTGTTATATCATATCATGATTGTTTTGAGAAAGTGTTGTCATCTGAGATTTATTATTATTACTCGCTAGTTGATTATGCCATAGATATGAGTGAACATGAGACCTAAATGTTATTGTGAATATGGTTAGTTCATAATCGTTGCTGAAAACTTGAATGTTGGCTTTACATATTTGCAACGACAAGATCAAACAGAGTTTGTAAAAGTTTTTCTTTATCACTTTCAGTTTGTCAACTTAATTGCTTGAGGAAAAGCAATGGGTTAATCTTGGGGGAGTTGATACGTCTCCATCGTATCTACTTTTCAAAACTCTTTTGCCCTTGTTTTGGACTCTAATTTGCATGATTTGAATGGAACTAACCCTGTTTTCAGCAGAACTGCCATGGTGTTATTTTTGTGCAGAAATAGAAGTTCTCAGAATAACCTGAAAATTCATGGAGATAACTTTTGAAATAAATAAAAAATATTGGTGAAAGAATCAACCGAAGGGGACCCACACCCTAGCCATAAGGGTGGGGGTGCACGAGAAGGATTCATCGCATTTTACGATACGAAGCCGCCACCAAGCTTGTTCTTCCTCGGGAGGACAGATCTAGAGTCCTTTCGTGCTCCGGAAAGGGGAATCTGTCACCATCATCATCATCAACCATCCTCCATCACCAATTTTATGATGCTCACCACCGTATGTGAGTAATCCCATCATAGGCTTGCTAGACGGTGATTGGTTGGATGAGATTTACCATGTAATCGAGTTAGTTTTGTGAGGGTTTGATCCCTAGTATCCATTATGTTCTAAGATTGATGTTGCTATGACTTTGCTATGCTTAATGCTTGTCATAGGGCCCGAGTGCCATGATTTCAGATTTGAACCTATTATGTTACCATGAATATATGAGGGTTCTTGATCCTATCTTGCAAGTTATATTCACCTACTACGTGTTATGATCCGGCAAACCCGGAGTGACAATAGTCGGGACACTTCCCGGTGATGACCGTAGTTTGAGGAGTTCATGTATTCACTAAGTGATAATGCTTTGGTCTGGTTCTCTATTAAAAGGAGGCCTTAATATCCCTTAGTTTCCATTAGGACCCCGCTGCCACGGGAGGGTAGGACAAAAGATGTCATGCAAGTTCTTTTCTATAAAGCACGTATGACTATATTCGGAATACATGCCTACATTATATTGATGAATTGGAGCTAGTTTGTGTCACCCTATGTTATAATTGTTGCATGATGAATGCCATCCGACATAATTATCCATCATTGATCCATTGCCTACGAGCTCGTTTCATATTGATCTTTGCTTAGTTACTTCTTCGTTGCCATTGTTACGATTGCTACAAAACTGCTATTGTTACTTTTGTCACCGTTACCGTTACTTCCATACTACTTTGCTACTAAATACTTTGCTGCAGATATTAAGTCTTTCGGGTGTGGTTGAATTGGAAACTCAGATGCTAATGGTTGAGAATATTCTTTGGCTCCCCTTGTGTCAAATCAATAAATTTGGGTTGAATACTCTACCCTCGAAAACTGTTGTGATCCCATATACTTGTGGGTTATCAAGATGCGGTCATTAAGAGGCCAATGTGTTGGCCTGAAGAAATATTTCATAATTTAGGCAACCTTGCGCGATGTAAAGCGCTTGGCTGGACAACAGAATCACAATGCGACTGTCGGCCGATCGTGAGGTTATTAGGATGCATGCCTCATATGTACACATTGAAAACACATAGTACTGGTGTCTACCAGGACCATGTTGGATTTTAGATGGAATCCTAAGTGCAAGTATACAGTTGCAACTTAAGACCTTAAGTCCTAGCCTACATTTCTACATTTTCTCTCTCTCTCTAAAACTGTGTGATTTCGGTCCGGGAAATTGAAACTCATAGCGATGATAGAAGCTTGCAAGAATCACCTTTCAATCAGCAAATCTCCATGTGGTTTTGATACCCAGAGTCACCTTTGGGGGAAAAGGTAGGCTATCCTAGTTAGGGGACTATATTTTTGTTTAAGTTTTTAATTTATTTTCTTTTGCAAGTTTAAAAATCATAAAAAATAGTACCATGGCCTTGCACTACCTAATGTTGCAACTGAGAAATTCATAATTAAACCTCAGCTTATTACAATGGTTCAGTAGAACCAATTTGGTGGTTCAACATCTAAGGACTCAAGTATGCATTTGCAAACTTTTTATCTAGCTTTTTGATATGACTCGTACAAAAGAGTGTGAGCGTGAAGCTCTTAATTTGCATCTGTTTCCTTTTTATTTAAGAGGAAAAGCTAAAGAATGTCTTCTGACTTAGCCTAGAGGAACCATTACTTCTTGGAATATATGTTGCAACATGTTCATGACCAAATTTTGCCCACCTGCAAAAATTATAAATTGTGTTATAATATAGTTGGTTTCATAAAGAAAGATCGCGAGGCACTAGCACTTGCGTGGGACAGGATGAAAGAAGTGATAAGAAAATTCCCTAACCATGGAATGAAGGAATGACTGATCCTTCATTTACTACAATGCTTTAAATCTCATGTAAAAAATGCTTGATGGAACTGTAGGAAGAACAATTACGGGGAGACCAATCATCGAGGCTAAGAAACTATTTGACGATATGCAAGAGAACTATGATGAATGACATGTTGAAAGGTACACCACCAAAAAGCTAAACTCTATTATTGAAGAAAAGAATGAAGAGCTCCCCACAAAAAAAGATGAATTGAACAGTGTGATAAAATGTAAAGAAGAGGTTCCCAAAAATGTATTATCGATGTTGATGTTAATGATGTCAATTTCATTGCTCATAATAAGTATAATCCTAATTGGAAGAGTCAGAACTATGCTCGTAAATTTCCTAGGCTATCATATCCTAGCAACCAAGGAGCACAGAACAACTACAATGGAGCGAGCAATGGTTATTGACATCACTTGAGGAAAGCCTCACTTCCCTCCTGACTTCTCATGTTCAAAACAAAACAATTGCCAATATCTTAACGTCCCATGATACTTTGCTCAATCAAATGACCGGGAAAATGGTTGGGCTAACCACTGATGTGCATGCTCTTGAAGAGCATGTCACATGTAATGGTTGTTGTTGACCATCACATATGCAATGTTTAGTCCATTTATGCAATGTGGTGTTGTACAGTGTGATGCAATTGTGCAACATGATGCTCAATCCAATGTTGATCGTGATTCCTGCAATGTGATGTTAAATTTTTTTCATGTGCACGTTCAAATTTTGTGTTATATGTATGTGATGCTCAATTATGCAATAAGATATCCAATTGTGCAATGTCGTCCTCATTAGTGTCATGTGATTCTTAATCTAAATGTAATCTTATGCTTAGTTATGCAACATGATGTTCTTTTGCCTTGCAGATAATGAGTTGTATGTAATGTTCAGTTTTGCAAACACATATTTTGTTGTACTTAAATGTAACCATCTTTTCATTTGTAACTATATGTTTGATTACTAGAGATATAATTCATTCATGGAACTATTTTCTGGCATGTACCATGTGCGATGACTAGTATCACCACAAACGTTATACAGGAAGAAACTGTCAGTCATAGTTAATTCATCACACATAATTGAACTGAATGAATTTTTGGTGATTGCCTTAGTAATCGCAAATGATTCCTTTTTTGGCAACGTGGGATGGTTTTATCATCACAAAACGTTCTCACTATGGTTAGCGATGGACCCCCTACCGCCAACCCACTCGAGCACACGGTCCTATAAACCGTATGCGATCGAGGGTCCAAACCATGTGAATAGCCCCTTTGTGTACTAGTGGTTTGATCCTCGATCGGGAGAAATTTTTGCAACTGTGAGGTTTAACCTAGCAACGGGAATATGCACATCTTCACTAACAACTCTTCTCTGTTGCTATTTTCGCTAAAGACGTATTTACCAATTCTTACATCTTCATAGTTGTTCACGAGGTTTTGATCGCAGGCATGCTTTTTTAATCTGTGCTACATTTCCAATAATGGAAGCACGAACAATCGGTTGTGGCGCTCTATGGGGTACACGTGAACCATACTTGTGCCACACGGTATAATCAAACTGACCTAACCCCCATAATGCCACACAACTGCCCGTGAATAGTCAAATGGGAGAAATATCAGGTGATACCACACCTTATATGCTCCCATGTTCCTATTTTAAAAAAGTCACGTTTAAATGTTTCAAATATTCTTCTATTGTGAATGTCTGCGAGACATGTGCCTTCAAACCCTACAAGATTAAGATCCAAATTCAAAACACACATTGAGAAAAAAAAGACAAGTTCAGACGTGAATAGTGTCATTTCTCACATTAATCATGTTTGACTTATTTTGACAGTATTCATGTTAGATTTGTGCTAGCACATATGCCCGTGCGTTGCAACGAGAGAAAAAATAGTAAGCATTCAAAGTTGGCGAGAATTATATATGCAAGCAGAACCCTGTGTGCATGTGAAAAAGGACATTTAGCTTCTCGGTTTTGTTGGGTGTGAAGTAATCAATCCGCTATTTTCTATTGATTGATCGAGGGCATTTAAGAGTTTACTTATGTGACGTATGCCAGAGAAGGCCCATGAATTATTCAATCTACTTTTCCTTTCAATGAGGAGATTTTAAGGTATGAAGTTTCTGAATATTGTAAGAAACATGAACCATTTTCAAAATCCTGAACAAGTTTTTGAAAATTATGTACACTTTCAGAAAAACGCGAACAAAATTTGAAACAGTAACATCTTTTCAAATTCAAAAATATTTTTTAAAAACACCATTTTTTATAAAAAACATGCACATCATTTGAATTTGTGAACATTTTTTAAAATGGGAACATGTATTTCATAACATTTTTCGAAAATGTTTATCTTCTATAGGCGAACATTATTTTGAATTGTGAAAAATTCACTAAACCAACAATATTTTTTGAATCTGGAGAATTTTTTAAAATGCAATTTTATTTTTAGAAATCTGGAACAATTTTGGCAAACATTTTTTTTTTGAAAAAACAGGAAACTTTTATCAAGTTCCGAATATTTTTCAAAATAACAACAAATTTTTGGATTGTGAATATTTTCCAAAATTTGATTCTTTTTAAAATTCCAATTTTTTTGAGAATTTTTAATTTATGAAATAAATTCTGTAAGAAAAATAAATTTTGAGCGAAAAAAGAGATAGGGGAAGGAGAAAAAAAAAGTAAAACACAAAAACAAAGAAAAATGGGCCAGCCCATTATTGGTTGTCCTGTACGAAGCTCCGACTATTGCCGCCCTGTGCGGAAAATAGAATTTTCCCAGCTGCGTGGTCAGAAAAATAAATGGGCTGGCTTTGCCGGGCCACAGCGCTCGACCCACATACGTAATTCTGGAAAAGCCTTTTTCTTGCAGAAGAACGCATAAGAATTTAGTACCACCTCAGATAGAAAAAAATATCTTTTCAACGTTGAACAGATGACAAATTGATGAAACGCATCTTGCTTTATTAGTAAAAAAAAGTATAGGTATAGGTATAGAATATTTTTTCTGTTTCTTAGTGTGTTTTTTGAATTTGGATCTGAATTTTTAGGGTTGTAGTCATGTGTCTTATGAACATTAAAACTGAATTAAAACATTTAAGTAAGGGAGTACTATTTATCCATGCGCGGTGCGGAGAGAGCGCAATGCATGCAAAGCGTTCTGGTGGTGCCGTTGCTCGACCCGCGAGATGGCTCCGGCACGGGCGGACAGGCAGGCACAAGGGGCGTGTTTGGTTGCAGTTTGCAACAGTAGTTGCATTGCATATCCATCTCCAGCCAGTCTGTTGTTGAAATACAACCTCATATGCAGCAGATGGAACCTGTTTGGTTGCCTGCATCGCATCGAGAGGCACTTACCCCACTGCTGTTTGGTTGCCCGCATTTGTGTTTAGGGTGTGAGCAGATGCAAACTTCAGTTGTTTGGTTGCAAACAACGTTCATGTTCTGCTCACCCCATTCAAATGTGGTGGCCTTACCACCACACATGATCAGCACAACAGCAACATCACAACAACAAGATCAAACAAAGCAAGCAATGTAATGACAGCAAACTTAACACAACAAACTACTTAACTAGATACCATAAGTCTAGATTAAGAGCAGGGGCATCCTCCTTCCCTGCTCCGTGCCAGGGTGCTTCTCCTGGCCAAAATATGAACAAGTTCCCAGCACAAGTCTCGCCACACACCATAAAAATTGTCCACTAACACCTTACTTAACTTAACTACATAGCCTGCTCGATGTCACCAAGGCAGTTGTGCCTGCTGCAACGATACCTGCACATCACCGATGAGTCGTGGTTGTAGATCTGAACCTTCAGTCCGAGTCCTAAGATGTGCACAACAACGAGGTCGCTGGGGACGATGCGGTGGCGGTCGCAGAAGTAGTTCCACCCCCGGCCAAGCAGCATTCGGCTCTCTAAGTTCTGGACCTGCACCCAGAACACGCACCGCTTGTTGGCCGAGAGCCTGACCACGCGCGGGAGTCGCTTGATGACCAGTGAGGTGTTCATCACCTCCACAAACTTGGGAGGGACGATGAGCATGGCCAAGTCCTTGTTGTCCTTGATCTGCTGGTAGAATCTCATCGACTCCCTGGCTCCCTCCTCGTGGCCCTTCCTCGGAGATCGTCCCCTTGAACGAGGCACGCTCATGAAGGCGATCCTGCCAGGCAGGTCCACCGTCCCGAGCCACCTGTTCATGGGGATGAAATCCTCGGCGCGCTCAGCTCCGGCCATCACCTGAGCTCCTCCACCCGCCACATCCTAGTCAGTCTTCGGTATCTTGTCAGGCAACATGACAAGTATTAGTACCAAACAAAGCAAGCAAGCAAGCAAGCAAATGCCACCGATCAGTGGCACTGGTCAGTGGCATTTGCCCAACAACAAGTGCCACTGATCAGTGGCATGTGCTCATGGCCAAATGCCACTGATCAGTGGCACTGATCAATGGACTTGCCCAACAGCAAGTGCCACTGATCAGTGGCATGTGCTAATGGCCATATGCCACTGATCAGTGGACTAGCCCAATAGCACTAATCTACTTGCTGTAGTGCAAATGGCACCTAGGCAAATGCCACTTATCAATGGCACTTGCTATTGGGCAAGTCACTGACCAGTGGCATCTTCTTTGCTGCAACTGGCACTGATCACTGCACTATTCTAAACAAGGAAACATCTAAAAATAGCAACATCAAGTGCCAATAGCACCCAAGTGCAGCCATGCAGATCTGGAACCATCCTAAAATGGTCCTACTACATGCACGTATAACATCCACTGATGGCACAAACCCTAACTTCAACATGCAACATGAAATAAGGACATGATCCTAACATGAACATGCCATCAGTCAACATGATTCTAGCATTCATCACTCAACATGAACATGCCATCAGTAGAACACAACTACTAGCATGTAACACAGTTCTTAGGACACACAAACAGTAGCAAAAGAAAATTATCCTAGCACACACACTGTACAAAATAAGAATAGATCAGTCTGATTGGATTCGATTGGGATCGCATCCAATCAGATCTGCTAGAATCCTATCAATCATAGCACATGCCTAAGAAATTAACCGATAATATATATCTAGGAGCAAGCTTTGAGGGGATTTGACTCACCGGAGCACGCGCAGCCGCGACGAAGCGAGGCCGGGGTGAAAACCCCGGCGGGAAGGATAGAGGTGGCGGAGTAGAGGACGAGCCGGGCCCGGCATTGGCCCCGTGCTGAACGCCATGCCGGAGGTCGAGAAGGACGGCCCGCCGACCGGAGAAAACCCTTGGACGGGGGTCAAGAAAACCCCCGAGCCCAATGATGCCCAAGAAGGGGCGACTCTGTCGACGGCGCCGACGCCGAGCCCAGGACCACGACGTCCGGAATGGGCGGTGGAGCAGGAGTGGCCGTCACCGCATTGGCTGGCGCTCGTGGAGGCCGACAGCAGATGGGGGACGACGCCTGTAGCGCCAACGCCAGGTCGCGGCCCGAGTTCTGGAGCCCGGCCAGTCAGCGCTCCTGGATGCTGTCGATGCGCTGGTCGACCGGGTCAGAGGGCGGCGCGACGGTGGGCGTGGCGGAGCCATCGGAGAAGAGGATAGGAGAGGAAGGGGCGGTGAGGGAGAGAGAGGGAGCGATGGGAATAGTGCGCCTGGACGGTGACAGGAGAGTGGGGGCGAGTAATGAGACGTCGCTTCCGTCTCCCGCGCTGCCCGAGGCGTGCAAGTGCCCTGCATGCGCGGCCGCGCCCGGCCAGGCTCGCGATTCGGCAGTTTCCGCCGGGTCAGGCTGCGGGCTGCTTTGAGGTCCGTGCGGACCTCAAACTGCATGCAGACCAGCCAACCAAGCAGGCCGCGCACATCCCGCGTGGACCTGGTTGGGCTGCATGTGGGCAACAAAACACGCCCAAGATGACCTGTCCCGGGAAATCAAGTTCCGGCTTGCAGTTTGCAAAAAAAAAAAACAATTCCGACTTGGACGACACGAAGAAAATACTGATATATCTGCATCTCCAACCAAGATATTTATGCAGCAACACCTCTGTTTCTTTTTATAATACCATAAAGTTCAGGAACAGAGGCGAAACAAAGGCTCCAGAGCTTGGCCCACGGGCCAGAGACCGACGGCTGATCCCTTCCAGGAAGCAAAGGTCCTAGTCGTGATCCTTTCCACGGACCAGTATTGTTGTTTTCTCCTAAAAAATGCAGACACAACGACACGAACTATAATTATTTAACACACGAAATATTATTATGTACCGTACTTTTTTTCGACCTGAACTATTATTATATACTGGCAGCACTGTACTTACCGACTTAAGGAACAATAATATATCGGGGCCCAACTGCCAACGGGCCCCGGCGATGTGGATATGCATAACCTCGGAAAATTACACTCTCACCCCGGACCAACGCCAAAATCACATAGCCAGACCCCACCGCAAACAAGCCGTGATCTGTCCCGCATGCAGCAAGCGCGAGCAATCCGCCTCTCTCACCGACCTCTGGGCCCGCCGTCCCACGAGGGACCCGGCCGCAAAATTACCGCGAAAAGGCGCAACAGTTTCCACTCCCAGCCTTCCCATCGAAGGTAACGGAAGGGCTCGATAAAAGAGGGAGCTTGGGCGGCGAGGCCCCGGCCCTGTTCCGTTCTTCATCTTCCCCACGACGCCACACACCCCCACCCCACCGCCGACGCACTGCCTCATCCCCCAGCTCCACTGTGCAGGGTCTCCGCCTCTCCGGCCGCATCGCCGAGGCTTGCAGGGGCCGCGCAGAGGCCCCCGCCGCCGCGGACTCGCGCCATGATGCCTCAACGGGACACGCCGCCGCCGTTCCGCGGCCTCGTGCCGCTCGGACGCCCCCGGGGTCTCGTCATCAAGGTAGTTTTCCCGTGTCCTGGCAGTGTGGCGACGGTGGTGTGGTGCTCGATCGGGGACGATGAGGGGAGTGCCGTTTTTTTTTTTCCTTTCCGCGTAGGGTTTGGCGTTTCGTCGTCGGGAGTCGAGGAGGGGTTCTGCGCCTGCTAGATTGTAGAGCGATCCGGGCGCTGCTTGTGGCCCAAGTCCCGTCTAGTCGCGATGGCGTTGGACACTGACGTCGGGGGTCTTTTCCCCTTCGTTGGAGATGGGGGGCGTGGTCGGCTGCAGATGAAGGGATGGGACGGGATTTTGTGTTCCGTCTGATTGTCGAAGAATGGATTTTTTTTTCCTTCTCTATGGGTGTATCTGAGGTCAGATTGCTCTGATCTTGTTCGCCATTGTAAAAACCGTGGAGATAATTTCACCCGGTAACTGACGGGTTACCTGACGGGCTTGCGTTGATTGGTGCAAAGTTCAGATTACAGCTAGGGCGATTGTTGCTGCTAGTAAAGAACTGCTTTCTGTTCGTATTTGATGTTAGAGTACTTTAATCTATGTCTCAGAGCACTGGAGGCCTAGATTTCTGATTTCTCGTGAGATATTGTGTTTGGAATTTAGTAGCATGAAAGTGATAAATTTAGTCTATGTGTCATCGAACTCCATACTTAGTGTTCTTATATGTGCATACTATGCGTACTGTGGTAGTGTGACTGTACACTTGTGTCACTCTTCCTTTAAATCTCCACTATCTCTAAGGATTATACTTTTAGCTGTTGCTGCTGTTGTTTTTGTTGTTGTTGTTGTCCTTAACTGGCTAATAACAGAACAAAACATAGGAACAACACACACTTCTTCTAGGAATATGTTTTCTTTGTGCCACCTGTTGAATCCTTCCGCATTATTCTGTAGTTCCAGTCATACATCATTCTTGTTAATATTCGAGTTTACGATTGGTTGATGTTTCAGGTCAACTATGGTGGCACTCTCAAGCGGTTCAGTGCTTCTGTGAATGGTTCAAACTTAGATCATAATCTTGCTGCCCTTCGGTCAAAGATTGCAAATGCTTTTAAGTTCAGCCCCGAGGAGCAATTTATTCTCACATACACTGATGAGGATGGAGATGTTGTCATGTTGGACGATGATGATGATTTACGTGATGCTGCTGTTAGTCAGGAGCTGAACCCTCTCAGGATTGATGTTCAGTTGAAAAGCAGCACTGCTGGGGCCCCTCAGCCTAAGCAGCAAGCCTTGAATTCCAGGTCTAAGATGTCGGCAGCTATGGAAGATCAACTAGCTCAGGTGAAATCAGCTATTGATGAAGCCTTGAAGTTTGTACCAGAGCAAGTTCCTGCTGTCCTTGTTAAACTATCGCATGAGCTGCGCTCTAAAGCTGCATCATCGGCACCACCAGTGCGTGAGTTGCTGGATCGAATTGCTAAACTGATGGCACCCAAGAGTGGCATAGAACCTACCAGTGGTCTCTCTGACAGTTCATCTGGTTCCTCTAGTGGTAATCCACAGACATTGAGAGACATGAAAGATAATAATGCATCTGAATCTGCAACAGTTTCAGCTTCACATTCGCAACATGCTAAATCATCTAGAGCACTTGGTCTTAAGAGTGTGCTAGTTGAGAAGACCAATGCTCAAGTTCAACAAGCACCAGGCTGTACGTCAATTGGGGTTCCATCGGTTTTAGTTGGTTCAGGTGGAAAACTCTTGTATCATAAGAAAAGAACTGATGCCCTGAGTAAGGGGAAATCACATGTCCAAAGTATGGGGAAATCTGTCATGTCTTCTTCGGTGCCACCTGTTCCTTCATTTGCTCCTGGTGGCTCTACTCTTGGTTCTGCGAATGGGTATATGCCCTTTGGGTCTATTAGAAAGATCAATGGCGATTCAAGCTCAGCCTTCCCTCCCCCCAGAGGCCCTCCGTCAAGTTCAATTCCGACCTTTGAAACTAATCCAATACTTAACCCTTACTCTTCAGTTGCAACCCATGGTTTGCAGAAGGCATTCCCTCCTCCACCTGCCTACGACTACAATCAGTTTAGGTCCAGTAGGCCTTCAGCAGTTAATCCATATGGAATTTATCAAGATCCCTACTCATTTGGTTCTTACAGTGGGTATGGTATCCCACAGCAGTCGATTCATAAATGGGTAGAATGTGATGGCTGCGGGGTGACACCGATTGTTGGGCCTCGTTACAAGTCGACTGTGTAAGTATTTTAGTTACAATTAAATAATTCTGTTCTTCATTCATATCTTATTTTCATTGGATTTTTGAAAACAATTGTTCTCCTGACATTTTTCTCTTTGCTGGCAGCAAGTATAACTATGATCTATGCAGTGCTTGTTTCTATCGCATGGGCAATGAGGCTGAATATGCCAGAATGGACAAGCCACTCTCAGTAAGTGAAAGATTGAGAAACCTGAATAAGGTGACCAGACCAGTCTGTTCATACTCATGATTATATACTTCATGTGAGATAGTAACATAATATTTACACTTACTTCCGTTTGACCATTCTCAGGATAAGAGGTTCCTCCAACTTGACTGCCGTTTCGTCAAGGATCTCACTGTCCCTGATGGAACACGAATGGCGCCATCAACTCCATTTCGTAAGATTTGGTGCATGCTTAACAATGGAAATATCGTATGGCCTTATGGAACCCACCTTACCTGGGTTGGTGGAGATCAATTTGCTCGCCAAAGCTTAGTGAAATTAGCGGTAAGTACTTGCTAACCACATATAATTTACTCCCTCCGTCCCAAAATAAGTGTCTTGAGCTTAGTACAAAT
This sequence comes from Triticum aestivum, assembly GCF_018294505.1. Lineage (NCBI taxonomy): Eukaryota > Viridiplantae > Streptophyta > Magnoliopsida > Poales > Poaceae > Triticum > Triticum aestivum. The sequence goes on along the minus strand of NC_057798.1, from coordinate 514,265,505 downwards.
TCGTACTAGAGCTAGTACAAAGTTGAGACACTTATTTTGGGACGGAGGGAGTATTTGCTAATGTGTTGTGGATGTGAGATTACATGGATGCATCTCAGACCATAATAAAGTCTAACTTCCGTTTGAACTTCTCAGATTCCAGAGGCTGGTTTCCCCTTGAATGGAGAAATCGATGTTTGTGTTGACTTCGTTTCACCTGCGAAACCTGGTAGGTACATATCGTACTGGAGGCTAACATCGCCAGACCTACAGAAATTTGGTCAGCAAGTTTGGGTTCTTATTGAGGTTTTTACTCCGCCATCACTTGCTCCTCTCCTTGTCAGCCTTGATGTTCCTCCCCTCATGACCTTCCGCATGCTGATATTGTGTGCAGGTGGAAGAGCCTGTTCAAGCCGGTGACAATCAAACTGCTGCAATAGACTTGAACTTGCCTGCAGACAGCAACCCTGCAACATCAAGGCCATCCATTGTATAGCCTTGTTAGACCGTAGAATTCTCTTCCTCAAGTGGCCATATGGTTTGTTTACATATCTGATCATTTGTCTGCTAAATTCGTGTGCAGGTGCAACAGCCTGTCCAGATCAGTGGCAATAAGGGAACTGCTGCAGTGAACTTCTTGAGCTTGCCTGCAGAAGGCAGCACCGCAACCTGGACCTCAGATTCTGCATCTGACTCTGACGATGATGGCATACCTCTGCGTGATGTGCTTGCCACCCTGAGACGGAAGGGACCCAAAGCGGTTGGAAGTGTTGTGCCCTCTGCACCAGCAGCAGATGAACCAGTTCAAGTACCCATCGCTTATACCCAGGCAGCGGATGAATTAGTTCAAGTACCCATCGCTTATCACCAGGCAGCAGATGAACCAGTTCAAGTACCCATCGCTTATCACCAGGCCTCATCTGCTGAAGCTCTAGGGATGCCTGCTGGTGTGGCCGCACCTGAAGCCGCACCACTGCCGGAACCCATCAGTGTGCCGGAACCTCTACCAGCACCTACTCTTGTCAATTCACATGTCGCTCCTGCCAGCATTCCTTTGCCTGATGAAACCATCAACAACAACATGGAGGATAAGCTTCTGAGGGAACTGGCGGACATGGGCTTCAGGCAGGTTGACCTGAACAAGGAGGTGCTTCGGCAGAATGAGTATGATCTCCAGAAGTCGGTGGATGACCTGTGCGGCTTCCATGAATGGGACCCACTCCTTGCTGAGCTGAAGGAACTGGTATGCACCACTTCCTCATTCTGTGTAGCGCGAGAATATCTTAATTTAGGATCCTTCTTAATTCTCAACTCTTATTCGCGTCAGGGTTTTGATGATTGAACACAGATATAGAAGAAGTGCTCGAGCAAGAAGCATCAAGTTCCGTGAAGCGTGTGGCGATGGATCTTCCTTCCGGAGAGAAGGAGCGGTGATGGCCTCCTGCGCTCATCTGCTGGAGCGCTGCTGCCTAGTAGTAGTAACCTAGATATAGATATAGTACCTAGTATAATGTAATGCGGGAATAACCAGACGAACTGAAGTGATGCTGCATAATGCAGTGCACTGCAGCCGCAGTAGTAGTAGCAGCCAGTAAGCAGGGCCATAATAGTCCGGCGCTACGGTGTGTGTCAGCTCGTGCACCGTGGTTTGCCTTTCGTGTAAGCAGGGTACCTTATCAGGCGAACTGCTAGTATGGTTTATGAGTATGCTATATGTTCATAATATCTGCCCCTGTGCTTCTCGATCGGATGGTTGCTGTGCTCTTTTATCAGAGATGTGGTTGTTATAAACTGCTTGTTTGTTGGAGCGTATTTTCGTCCTGGTCCAGGTATTCCAGCTATGGTTGCTTGTATGAACAGGCAAGAAAGTGTGCTCACGTTGGCTTCTTCTGCCCTGAGAACATATTTTGCATGGGAGTAAGAGCAACTCCAACACCTCCCTTAAAAAAAAGGGAAACGTTTGGAGCCGGGGCACCGGCCGAACCACTCGGCCGGTCGCGTCCACGCACGCTTCGCCTCAGCCATCCACCAAGCGACACGTAGGACGCGGGGCCATCCAAATCTTTGCTTTTCTTCAACCTCCCGCAGATCCCACCCCATCCCCGTCTCCCAGCTCCACGGATCTCGCCCCATCCTCGTCTCCTGCCTCCGTCGTTGCAGCACGCAGCGCCGATGCCCGCATCTCCTGCCTCCGTCGCTGCAGCGCGTGAGTAACTCGCCGTTGGCCATGGAAGATCGATTCCCCGCCGGCCATGGATGTAGATCTCACTCCGCCACGCTTGCTGCCCCGCTCGCCATTGGATGCAGCAAGGTCGTTTGACCAATCCCATTTCTGTTGGTTGCAACTCCCACGTGCCTCGTGCTTCTGCCTCGCCGACGACGAGCCGGGCGGCGATGGACGACACTGGAGGCTTCTGCAGAATCGTCGCACCCCCTCATGTTGCAACCGTTTAAAAAAAAGCTTCATCCCCCTAGATGAAAAGCTTCAACTGGATGTAGAAAAAGCTACAAGCGATCAGCGCCATCGCCGGAAAGCTACAACCGTTTGACATGAAATGCTACAACCTTCGATTAGAAAAGCTTCAACCGAAATGACACAAAAAGGCTTGACCAAGTGCTGCTAAAAAGAAAATAGCTACAACTTTTGGTAGAAAAGCTTCAACGGTTGTTGGAAAAAGCTCCAACCATTGAGAGAGAAAGCTACAACTAGACACTATGAAAATAAGAAAGCTTCAACCAGTGACGGCTGGAGGTGGAAGAAGATGATAAAATGCTGCAGTTTTGCTACATGCTTCAACCGGCATAGATTTTTGCTACAACTAGCATCACGTTTTGCTACAACACACAGCCGGTGTCGCGGTTTTGCTACAACTAGCATCGCTTTTTGCTACAACCGGCATAATGTTTTGCTACATCAATCACGGCCGAGCTACGACCCGCGACGACGACGACGGCTTTTTGTTACAACTGTCATAGGTATTTGCTACGTCCGGCAACGGGTTTTGTACATCCGTTCATTTTTTTAGAATGCAAATTTTTGCTACCTGCAACGGTGAGCTACAACCAGTGAAAATGGCGACCTTTCTTTTTTGTTGCAGCCGTGTCTCCATTTTGCTACGACCAACAACGAAAAATGCTACAACGGCCAATTATATTTGCTGGAACCAGTCAATTGCCAGCGAGGCGGAGCTGCATCCATGGCGTGCGCGGGCGGGATCCATCCATGGCGAGCGCGGACGGCGAAGCTGCATCCATGGCGAGCGCGGCCAACGGAGCTGCATCCATGGCGAGCGCGGCCAGCGGAGCTGCATCCATGGCGAGCGCAGATCTCCGGCGAGCGCGGGCGGCGGAGCTACATCCATGGCGAGCGGGGTTCTTGGGCAAACACGGAAGGCCGGCGAGGGCGCCCACCGGCGACGAGGGCGCCGCGGCGGTGCTTCAAGCTCGGCCTTTTTCTCGCGAGGTATAGCGTGCCCACGGCGCTCGGGCTGTTGCTTTTTTTTTTTTAAAAAATGACTCGTGAGGAGGAAGAAACGAGGGATAGATCTGACGGTCTTTGATCGCTGAATCGGGCGGCCAGGACTGGACCGGCCCAACTGTTGGGCCGGTGCGCCGGCGCCTAGCGTCGCCCTAAAAAAAACCTCCTGACCCGCCATTCAGTGACAGCGGCCGGAAACGGTGGCGGCGGCGAGGTTCCGGCGGGGCAGGTCACCCTAAAGTTAAAAGTTATGATGTTTACAGAATTCCTGGTGAAGTTTCAGGCGGGGTTTGATGATCATCTTGCTATAAACCTGAGGGAAAAAGGGCCTAATTTACAAAATCTCCTAGAGTTAGGGATGTTTTACATAATTGTTGGAGTTGCTCAAATTACTCAAATGTTGTGCATCCGGCAGCAATGTTCCAATCTACTACTGTACGTCTCTTCTATAAGGGTTTCAGAGTAACGAAAATACATCATCATTTGCCAAGTGATCTGGCTTTATCTATGGTCCATGGCAAAATCGTGGATGCGCATGAGCTTTCGCTGCAACAGGTTGCAGCCTGAAGTGGATAAACTGGTCAAAGCAGCTACAAACAAGGACGTGTGCAAGTGACATTTAGGCAGCTAAAAACACTATAGCTCAGTACACTTGATGTTTCATGTCAGCATAGTTTCCTGGAAATTTATATATTTCACATTATGCAAAACATTATTATTTTTTTAAACGAAGGCAAAAGATTTGTCTCATCTCATTAAATAAGAAGATGAGAACAAAGTCTGTTTGTTACATGACCACAAAGGTCAATCGAAAACACAAAGAGATCACTCTCCCGGCAAAATCCTACCCAGAAACTTTGCCCCTGCAAGTACCCAGAGTTTCCCCTCCGCCTTGATTGACGCAACAAAACGTGTGGGCAAGGAGGCCTTATTGCGAAACACTCTCGCATTCCTCTCATTCCAGAGTGCCCAACAAACTAACATCTTCAAAGAATTATAGGCCTTCCTGTTGACTCCTACCAGATCACCACGTTCGTTCCACCATGCTGCCAACAATGAGAGTGTGGACCAGGCGCTAACCTATGATTGCATCCCCAGCCATGCGTTAATCGCATCCCAAATCCTAGCAGACTAGCGGCATTTGAAGATTAGATGTGCCGCCGTTCTTGGTTCTCTTTTGCACAACTGACAAAGACTACAGTTCGGTCAATGGCTCTGCTGTCCACACAGGATCTTGCAGAATGAGCCACGAGAAAAATCTGATTCTCGGCGGAGCCCATATTTTCTAGACCATCCTTGGCATGTCCGACTTTATCAATCCTGCCATTTGCAATTGCACTCTGTAAGCCGTGGCGACAGAGTAGCACCCATTCGCAGTGAATTTTCATCGAATGATATCCTTTGTTCTGACCACTAGCTCCACCTCCTGAACCTTGGTCCATAAGTTGAAAAATTGTTGAATGAGGTCAACGGTAAGGTCATCTTGCATGTCGATACAACCTACCCAATCATTGTTCGCCAAAGCCTTGGAGGCACTTGGTTTAGGGCCTGTTCTAATGTCCTCCAGTTTCCAACTTCATAAACTCCACATTTGGTGTAGGGCCGAGCGTTTTATCTCCAAGAAGCTGAATCTGAGAAGCTAAGGCAGCCCGTAGTGCAAAAATGTGAAGCAGAGAAAGCCCAGCTCCACCAAATCAAGAAGCTGAGAGTTCACCATATTTACGGAGAGTTGCCACCGCTAAAGAAAACGATTCGCTCCCCTCGAAACAGAAAAACCTATCGCTAGAGGATCATCTCCCTCTTTTTTTTGAGACACAACATCTCCCTCTCTCGTACACACAGGGTTGGCCGAACTGGGCCGGTTAAGGTGCTAAGGCAGTGTCAGCCCATGATAGCGATGAAGAAGCTTGGCGATGCCGCAGAACGGAATTTGTTCGCTACGTGGAGTAAGAAGTTGTGCTGAGAAGCTGGATTCGGAGAGTTTGGAGAGTTGGGAGGAGTTCCGAACACACCCTTGGTGCGTTTGGAGATAGCGAAGATGCCTGATGGAAGGTCCTTCGGCTTTTGCCCTTGTAACCAAGGAGCAAAGCAGAAACTCATCAACCCACTGTCGCCCATAGTAATTGCCGTCGCAGCATAGAAAAGATCCATGTCTTTGACATCGCAAGGAATGTCGAAACCAACCCACAACCAACGCAGCCACAGAAGCAAACTTGTCTAGACCGAGAATAAAGTCACCATGAGTCAACGGGAAGGCTTATGCATTCCTCTCATTCCAAAGTGCCCAACAGACTAAAAACCACAAAGCATTACAATTTAGCACAACTGTACGGATTTTTTTGGAAAACATCACCACTTTATTAATTAGAAATAATGGTTACATCGTCTATAAGTAGAGATACAATATTTTTCATAGGTGATGAAGCTATGTACCTAGGGTAGGGTCATGGACCTGTCCAAGATACCCTCCCCAAGGACATCTCTAGAAGAAACCACCTTTCAGTCGACCCGGAAACGTTCCACTCGACGGACTCAAAGCCACTCGACCATGAAGCCATCCACTCGACAACCAGGAGACCTAACGTCACTCGGCAGGGAAACGGACGGTCATTAAGTTGCTTTTATGGTCATCATGGCACTTTATTTGTAGCGTTACCAGTAACGCCCTATCTTAATGTATCTTAAACCCTGCACAACTAAGGGCCGGTGGGGTCTGGCGGACTCTATATAAGCCACCCCCCTCCTCAGTGTAAAGGGTTGGCACCCCTGTAACTCATACACATATAATACCAGTCGACCGCCTCCGGGCTCCGAGACGTAGGGCTGTTACTTCCTCCGAGAAGGGCTCGAACTCGTAAACCCCTTGTGTATACAATTGCTCCATAGCTAGGATCTTGCCTCTCCATACCTACCCCCCTTTCTACTGTCAGACTTAGAACCACGACAGTTGGCGCCCACCGTGGGGCAGGTGTCTTAGCGACTTATTGGAGAAGTTGCGATTTTTTTGATCTCCTTCATCATGGTTTCAGGCGGAGTTCTGGTTGAGGGCCGCGAGATCCGTCTCGACGCGCTCACATTCATCACCGATGACTCCGCTTGGCTTCAGGAGGCTCCACTCGACATCGACGCGCTCCCAGTCCGCGGAGCAATGCACTTTCGCGCGTGCGTCCGTGGCGTCCTCCTGCGACAACCGTCGACCCAGTATCGGTCGGTCCCTGTGTCGTCCTCCCTTCCTGTTTCCCGCCGGCGCAAGCGCTCCGGTCGGTCGAGGCTTCAGCGGTGGGTGAGGCACGCGGTGGCTTGCCAGTCGGCCACCCCCCAAGTCGCGGCAATTGAGCCCAATGAATCTCTCTACGGCCTGTTCGACCTATGACTGGCTCCACAGAGACTACATCCGAGTGCGACAGCAGTGATCCCGCGGCGGAGGTTCTGATGGTCGATGGACAACGCAGTCCTCCCGGTTTCCCCCGCGCCGACGGAGGCGACGGCGGAGGCGATCCGTCGCATGTCCATGAGGAATATCGCCCCGAGCCCCTCACTTCGCTGCAGAGGGAAGATCTTCGCCGCCGGAACATGGATGCGTTGTACACTCCTATCGTTGGAGAAACCCCCGAGGCTCGCGCCTTAGAGGACGCGTGCTTGGCTAACTTGGCTGAGCGCACTCGACTGGAGAACCTTCAGCGGGAACTCGATGAGCATGCGCGGCAACGGGTTCCAGAACCCAGTCGACGTCAACTCTTTCCACCACCGACTCAGGTATATCGAACTCCGATCCAGAATTTAGCAGCTGCAGCCCGTATAGCAGAGTCGATTCAGCCTTTCCAGTCAGAGGCTGGCAGAGGCTTGTTGCAGATCAGAGATTTACTCCGGGCAGCAGGGGATCAAAATTCAGCTGTATCGCAGTCACGGAATAGGATTCACAGCAGATCCGTCACTGCAAATACAGTCCAGTCGGCCCATAGTCCAAGATCGCCTCCGAGGCGTGAGGAACATGGAGACCGGCGTGATCAGTACAAGAACCATGAGCAGTATGATCACCGAATCGATTGCGATGATCGACATCGAGTGCCCACCCCTCCCCCCAAGGGGTGGATCGTACGCGCCTTGACAACAGGATGACAGACGTCATCACAGTGTTGGACGAAGGATTCCAGTCGACCCCAGGGAACCAGGCTTTGATGTGAGATCCATTATCGTTCAAGGTTTGGTCGACAGGAACAGAGCTCACCGAGAAGGTCATAAGAGAGATATACCCACCAGCAGCAGAGTACATGTCTCAGGGCCAGAGTGTTTCAGCAGGGCCATCAGGGCCGCGGTGATTCCTCCCAACTTCAGGTTGGCGACTGGAGTCAGTAAGTTCACCGGTGAGTCCAAGCCTAATACTTGGCTTGAAGACTACCGAGTGGCTGTTCAGATTGGCGGCGGCAATGATGAGGTGGCCATGAAACACCTGCCTCTTATGTTGGAGGGCTCGGCCAAAGCATGGTTGAATCAGTTAGCACCCAGCAGCATTTACACTTGGGAAGATCTTGCCCGAGTTTTTGTCACAACGTTTGAAGGAACTTGCAAGCGACCAGCAGGGTTGACAGACTTGCAGTCCTGTGTGCAGAAGTCGAATGAAACTTTGAGGGATTACATCCAGAGATGGATCACATTGCATCACATGGTAGAGAATGTATCTGATCACCAGGCAGTCTGTGCCTTCAAGGAAGGTGTTAGGTACAGAGAGTTAAACTTAAAATTCGATCGAACAGGAGACATGACCCTGAGTCGAATGATGGAGATTGCCACCAAGTATGCCAATGGTGAAGAAGAGGATCGGCTCCGGAGTGGCAAGCACAAGTCAGTCGCCCACGAAACCGGAGGAGGGAACTCCAGTCGGAAGCAGAAGCGGAAAGCCGAGCCCGCTGCTCCCGGAGAAGCCTTGGCTGTGACTCAAGGAAAGTTCAAAGGAAAGCCCAAAGGATCTTGGAACCCTAAGAAGGTAAAGGACAAGGAAGGAAATGACGTGATGGATTTGCCGTGCCACATCCACACAAAGAAAGATGAGGAGGGTAACTTCATTTACCTGAAACATACCACTCGGCAGTGTCGGCTCTTGATCCAGCAGTTTCAGGGGAAACAACCCAAAGATAAGGAAAAGGAGTCGGACAAACTTGAGGACAAAGAGGACAGTGACGAAGGATATCCCCATGTCAATTCCACCCTGATGATTTTTGCCGATGTTGAAAGCAAAAGTCGACTGAAAGTTATCAACCGTGAAGTGAATATGGTTGCTCTGGCGACACCCAGTTATCTGAAATGGTCTCAGACTGCCATCACATTCGACCAGTCCGATCACCCGACACACATAGCCACCCCTGGGAGGCAAGCTTTGGTGGTCGACCCAGTCATCGAAGGCACTCGACTGACTAAGGTTTTGATGGATGGTGGTAGCAGCCTAAATATATTATATGCAGAGACGCTGAAAGGAATGGGCATTCCGATGTCCAGACTCAGTACCAGCAAGATGAGTTTCCATGGAGTCATTCCTGGAAAGAAGGCTGAGTCACTCGGCCAAATTGCTCTTGATGTGGTTTTCGGCGATTCCAAGCATTACCGCAAAGAAAAGTTGACATTTGAAGTTGTGGATTTCCAGAGTGCCTATCACGCCATTTTGGGCAGGCCAGCTTATTCACGTTTCATGGCTCGACCATGTTATGTGTATCTCAAATTAAAGATGCCTGGTCCCAAAGGTGTGATCACTATTACTGGCAATCTGAAGAAGGCGGAAGAGTGTTTTCAGAAAGGCTCAAAGATCGCCGATGCTCAGATGGCAGTGGTGGAGCTGCAGGAATACCAGAAAACTGCAGACCCGAGTGATTTGTTGCGAGCCAAGAAGCCCACTACAGAATCAGCATTTCAGTCGTCTGGTGAGACAAAACCGATTCACATTCACCCGACCGACCCCAATGCTGCTCCGACTCATATCTCCACAACACTCGACTCCAAATAGGAAGAAGCGCTCATCCAGTTCCTCCGTGAGAACTGGGACATCTTTGCATGGAAGCCCTCTGACATGTCGGGTGTTCCCAGGGGGCTGGCTGAGCATCGTCTACGAGTTGACTCAAAAGTAAAACCTGTCAAAGAACATCTGCGACGGTCCGCCGTCCAGAAAAGGAAGGCCATTGGCGAGGAAGTGGCTCGGCTCTTAGCAGCAGAGTTCATCCGAGAGATTTACCACTCCGAGTGTCTTGCCAATGTCGTGATGGTCCCCAAAAAGGACAAGTCACTTCGCATGTGCATCGACTTCAAACATATCAATCGGGCCTGCCCGAAAGATCATTTTCCTCTCCCCCGCATCGACCAAATAGTCGACTCAACTGCGGGATGTGAGCGCCTGTCTTTCTTAGACGCCTATTCCGGTTACCATCAGATCCGTCTGTATGGACCCGACGAGATCAAAACAGCTTTCATCACTCCATTCGGGTGCTTCTGCTATGTCACCATGCCATTCAGTCTCAAGAATGCCGGAGCCATGCTCATGAGGATGATTCAGAAGTGTTTGCTCACTCAAATTAGTCGGAATGTGGAAGCATACATGGATGATATTGTGGTCAAGTCACGGAAAGGTTCCGACCTGCTGACTGACCTTGCTGAGACATTTGCCAACCTCAGGAGGTATGATATCAAGCTTAATCCATCAAAGTGCACATTCGGAGTTCATGGCGGAAAGTTACTCAGTTTTCTCGTTTCCGAACGAGGAATCGACGCCAATCCAGAAAAGTTGGTACTATACTCCGAATGAAACGTCCTGTACGTGTGTACGATGTCCAAAAGCTTACTGGTTGCTTGGCCGCTTTAAGTCGATTCATCTCTCGTCTCGGTGAGAAGGCATTGCCTCTTTACCGACTGATGAAGAAGTCAGACAAGTTCGAGTGGACTCCTGAAGCTGATGCAGCCTTTGCAGAGCTAAAAACCCTGCTTTCCACCCAGCCGGTGCTTGCTGCCCCAATCAGCGAGGAGCCTTTGCTGCTTTACATTGCAGCCACGGGACAAGTCGTCAGTACAGTACTTATGGTCGAGCGGGAAGAAGAAGGAAACGCCTTTAAAGTTCAGCGCCCAGTATACTATGTTTCTGAAATTTTGACCCCATCAAAGCAAAGATACCCTCATTATCAGAAGCTTGTATATGGGATTTATATGACCACAAAGAAGGTTGCTCATTACTTCTCTGTCCATTCCATTACAGTCGTCAGCGACGCTCCATTGTCAGAGATTCTGCACAACAGAGATGTAACTGGTCGAGTGGCAAAATGGGCGATTGAACTCCTTCCCCTAGATATCAAGTTTGAGGCAAAGAAAGCCATCAAGTCCCAAGCAATAGAGGATTTCATCGCCGAGTGGACTGAGCAGCAACTGCCGACTCAAGTTCACTCGGAGCACTGGACCATGTTCTTTGATGGTTCTAAGATGTTGAATGGTTCCGGTGCTGGGGTAGTGTTGGTGTCCCCCCGAGGAGATAAGCTCAGATACGTGCTCCAAATTCACTTTGATTCATCCAATAACGAAGCAGAATACGAAGCACTCCTGTATGGGTTGCGTATGGCCATTTCACTCGGCGTCCGTCGCCTCATGGTTTATGGCGACTCAGATTTAGTAGTTAATCAAGTGATGAAGGAGTGGGACGTCAGAAGTCCGGCCATGACTGGTTACTGCAATGCAGTAAGAAAGTTGGAGAAGAAATTTGAGGGGTTAGAGCTTCATCATATACCCCGACTGAAAAATCAAGCGGCTGATGATTTGGCAAAAATAGGTTCCAAGAGAGAAGTCGTTCCCAGTAATGTGTTTTTGGAACACATCCACATACCATCAGTCCAAGAGGATCCTTTCACCGAAGAAGCCCCGCAGCCAAAAAGTGCCACGGATCCGACTGAAGTTGAAGTTCCAGCGGTGGTCGACCTGATCATGGAAGTTTTGGTCGTCACTCCTGACTGGACGGTGCCGTACATCGCGTATATCCTAAGGAAAGAGCTCCCAGAGAATGAAGAAGAGGCTCGACAGATCGTCCGTCGATCCAAAGCCTTTACTGTGATAAAGGGACAGTTGTACAAAGAAAGTGCGACTGGAGTCGGTCAGAAATGCATAACACCAGAAGAAGGTCAGATAATTCTTGACGATATCCACTCGGGGACCTGTGGTCATCATGCGTCCTCCCGGACCATTGTGGCTAAAGCATACCGAGCGAGGTTTTACTGGCCAAGGGCGAATGAAATGGCGAAGGAGATAGTTGACAAATGCGAAGGGTGTCAGTTCTATTCCAATTTGTCTCACAAACCCGCCTCAGCCTTGAAGACCATTCCACTCGTCTGGCCCTTTGCTGTTTGGGGATTAGATATGGTTGGACCACTGAGAACTGGCAGGAGCGGCTTCACCCATGTACTGGTGGCAGTCGACAAGTTCACTAAGTGGATTGAAGCTAAGCCTATCAAGAATCTTGATGACAGCACTGCTATCAGCTTCATCAGAGAGTTGATATTCAGATATGGAGTTCCGCACAGCATCATCACTGATAATGGGTCAAACTTTGATTCCGACCAATTTAGAGCTTTTTGTGCTTCTCAAGGCACGCGAGTCGACTATGCTTCCGCCGCCCACCCCCAGTCGAATGTACAAGCAGAAAGAGCAAACGGCCTAATTCTCAAAGGACTAAAACCCAGGTTGATGCGTGATCTCAAACACGTAGCAGGCGCATGGGTCGACAAGCTTCCTTCAGTTCTTTGGGGATTGAGGACCACTCCTAATCGGTCGACTGGGCGAACTTCGTTCTTTTTGGTCTATGGAGCTGAAGCCGTTCTGCCGAGTGACATGCTTCACAAGGCACCCCGAGTCGAGCTCTACTCTGAAGATGAAGCAGAACAAGCCCAGCAGGACGCAGTCGACCTTCTAGAAGAAGAAAGAGAGATGGCCATGATCAGGTCGACTATCTATCAGCAAGACTTGCGTCTATTCCATGCCAGAAACGTGAAGAGTCGAGCCTTCCAAGAAGGAGACTTGGTCCTCCGAGTGGATCAACAGAAACCGCACAAGCTCGCTCCTACTTGGGAAGGCCCCTTCATCGTCACCAAAGTTCTCCACAATGGAGCGTACCGTCTTTACAATGTCGATCGCCAGATTGATGAGCCATAAGCTTGGAATGCGGAGCTGCTCCGCCCCTTTTATACTTAAGTTCTCACTCGGATGAGATGTAATAAAACGTACCTTTGTATTTTTTTATCAAAGACAAGAGTGTTATAATTATCCCAATGATTGTTATTGCTTTTTGTTTACGTGAGAAATCCCCCAGTGGGTGGCTTAGCTGCGAATCCGTTTCGCCTAAGTTTGTAAAAAAAATCCCTGCCGAGTGACGAGCAAGCCTCTCACTCAGGGGCTTAGCTGCGAATCCATTTTCGCCTAAGTATTTGAAAATCCTACCAAGTGGAGAGCAAACCTCCCACTTGGAGGCTTAGCTGCAGTCCAGTACTCGCCTAAGTGTTTGAAAATCCTACCGAGTGGAGAGCAAACCTCCCACTCGGAGGCTTAACTGCAGTCCAGTACTCGCCTAAGTGTTTGAAAATCCTACCGAGTGGAGAGCAAACCTCCCACTCGGAGGCTTAACTGCAGTCCAGTACTCGCCTAAGTGTTTGAAAATCCTACCGAGTGGAGAGCAAACCTCCCACTCGGAGGCTTAGCTACAGTCCAGTACTCGCCTAAGTGTTTGAAAATCCTACCGAGTGGAGAGCAAACCTCCCACTCGGAGGTTTAGCTGCAGTCCAGTACTCGCCTAAGTAATTTTGTAAAAAATCCCTGCCGAGTGACGAGCAAGCCTCTCACTCGGGGGCTTAGCTGCGATTTTGTTTTCGCCTAAGTGTTTGAAAATCCTACCAAGTGGAGAGCAAACCTCCCACTCAGAGGCTTAACTGCAGTCCAGTACCTGCCTAAGTATTTGAAAATCCTACTGAGTGGAAAGCAAACCTTCCACTCGGGGGCTTAGCTGCAGTCCAGTACTCGCCTAAGTAATTTTGTAAAAAATCCCTGCCGAGTGACGAGCAAGCCTCTCACTCGGGGGCTTAACTGCGAATTTGTTTTTGCCTAAGTATTTGAAAATCCTACCGAGTGGAAAGCAAACCTTCCACTCGGGGCTTAGCTGCAGTCCAGTACTCGCCTAAGTATTCGAGAATCCTACCGAGTGGAGAGCAACCCTCCCACTCGGGGGCTTAGCTGCAGTCCAGTACTCGCCTAAGTATGAAATCCATTTCGATCCGCAAGGACGACAAGGTGCAGGTCGACCGCCACCTTCTCCTTCGGAGCTACGCCACAAATACAATGTGCGCTGACGAGGTGCAGGTCGACTGTCGCCTTCTCCTTTGGAGCTACGCCACAAATACAATGTGCGCTAATGAGGTGCAGGTCGACTATCGCCTTCTCCTTCGGAGCTACGCCACAAATACAACATGCGCTCCCTCCCGATCTGCAAGGACGCAGGTTGACTGCAATCTGTGCTTCGTCCCCACCTGCAAGAGCGATGAGGTGCAGGTCGACTGGATTCTCCATCTCAGAACTGCATCACGAGTACTAAAAGTATATTCCGAGTGAAGAACAAAATTCACTCGAAGGCAAATGCAAGCATATTCAACGATAGGCCAAGTTCAGATAACATCATACGGATTCAGAAGTGCTCAGGCGTCAAGCCTGTAAAAGTTTATTGGTTACAGAACCACTCGGCATTCCGAGGAAAATTTAAGGCAAAGCATAGAAGTTTTTCTCACTCCTCAGGCGGAGGACTAGAAGGCGCGACAAACTCGTCCAGGTCGATTCCATCAGCAATCCGAGTGGTAGCAGCAATGAAGGTCTCCATGAAAGATTGGAAGTCCTGCTTCTTGGTATTGGCCACTTTGAGGGACGCCAGCTTGTCCTCTCACGCATCCTTGCAGTGAACACGGACCAGGGACAGAGCAACATCAGCACCACACTGTGACACCCCAAAATTTTAACCTTGTTTTGTTAATTAAATTTTTGCCAGGAAATTAAAACTTTTATTTTCTAGGCTCCCTTTTGAATTTTGAACCTTTTTCTCCCTTGCTATTATGGAGTTTTCCCCAAAATGAAAACTTTTCAAATATGTTATTGGACTTGTTTAACCTCTCAAGAAAAACTTTTCTTTTATTAGTAGAACTAATTACAAAATTAATTTGTTTGATCTTTATTTTCTTGAAAATGGTTTTCCAAGATTATATGGCCATATTTGAACTACAACCATTTGATAAATTCACTTAAAATTTCAACAAAAATTTGGAGATGTCAGGTGATGTTTTAAAATTACTTTTATGCAAAAATATCTTTTATTCATGAAATATTTTGAGCTCTACACCCAATTTTCTTCTCTGGTCCAGTGGGCAATTTTGCACTGCAACTCATTTAAATATTTCTTTCTAGCTTCCACCAAAATTATGGGATGTTAGTAGCAGCATATGATTCAATTTTATGCAAAAACCCAGTGATGTTCTTTGAAAAAATTGAGTGAATCAACCTCTTTTCCATACTGGTCCAACTTGAGGATTTGTACAGCAACTACCTCTTAAGTTGCTCCTTTACCCATGAGCTTTCTCCTACTTGTAGTCCTCCATGCTAAACCTCTAAGTCCAGGAGCATGCACCCATTGGATCATTTTTGGTTCATGAAATGATGCCATTCACCTCCTGTCCAGAATTGAAGTTCTGCAAAACTTGCACTAGCAAGTTTGTGCTTTTCACAAACTAACCTCACCATCCTCTCTTCCATCTAAAGAGACCCCACTCTGGAAGATTTGGCCACTCCAAGAAATGCCTAGGTGTCTGTGGCATTTTGTCAAACACCTTGAAAGCATGAACTGATTTGGCATGAGTTTTGTTTGCATTATGAACTTGGTCTCCTGACCAAACCACCTTGTCCCTTGATCTTCCCTCTATCACTAATCTAGTTCTGTTGCTTGCCAACCTCACCCAAGACCCCTAGCATGCCCCGGCATTTCGTCGAGCACGTTTCGTGCGTGCTCTGGGCGCGAGCAGAGCACGTGTATTGCACGTGCCGCGCCCGAGCCGACACGTCGCGCCCCTGGTTCTTGCCCGCTCTGTAGCGCCACGCCACGCGCTCCCCTTCTCACCGCAACGCGCCAAGCCACCCTGGCAGCCTACAGCACCGCCGTTAGAGCTCTTGGCGGCACGCCGGCGTCCGCAGCGCGTCTCGGCCAGGTCGGTGCCGCCCAAGCCGCCAGCGCTTGCCACCTACCTCCTGGAGCAGTGCGAGCCCATCCGCAAGCGTGTCCCCTAGCGCTCGTCGCCGCCACGACGCCCAAGCTACAGAAAGACGGTCGTCGGCGACCTTATTCGCGGCCGCCGCTGAACTGCCTCGACTCGCCTATTTAAGGAATCCCCGAGCCCGTCCCCACGCGCAGGCAACCTCAGGCCACCTCAATGGTGCTTCCCTAGCTCGCAATTGACTCGGGGAGGTCTCCTTCCCCATCTCCGGCAACCGCAGCCGCCGCCACTGCCCCGGCCATTCCGGCGCCACCAGGGCCTCCTCCTCTCCACTCTCTCCACCAGAGGCTCTCTCTTCCTCCCGTGAACACATCCCCCTGCTCGATTTTGATCAGGAACCACCGCAGCCCCAAAACCACTTTGCTCCCGAAGCTTCCTCCGCCGCGAAGCTCACCGTCGGCGACTCCCTCCGCCCCCGCCAACCCAACGCCACCGGGAGGACCGCCCCGGTCTTGCGGATCCATCCCGACCCTCTGGAGCCCACGGGGAGCCGTCGTTCGCCGGCGTTGATCGCCGTTGCCTCGCCTCCGTTCGGGCAGAGGAAGAGGAGGGAGAGATAGACTGGTCAAACCTGACCAGTGGGCCAGGCGGGCCCACTGTCAGTGACACGCGCACCGTCCACGCTGGAGTAAGTGGAAGCGTAAATCCAAAATACGCTTTCGACGTGTACGTGTATATTCAAATCATTTTCTTTTCTGTTTTATTTAAAAACCAGTTTTTTGACTAAACTTTGACTGGCTATAACTTTTTAAATATAACTCCAAATAAATTGATTCTTTTTCCTACCTCTCTCAAATTTGACCTAGTTTATTTTAAGGTTTATTTGAAAAAAATTTCAAACAACTTTTTGTGCTGTTTTTGAATTTGTGTGTTAATTCAAATTTATTTAAAATAGGACTTTGGAGAGAGAGAAGAAAACTTCAAAAGTTTTGGAGTGCACCCTGCCTTTCCACACCTTGAAGGCAAGCATTCTGAACCCCGGCATAATATTTTTTTGGTGTGTTCGTTGACACGTTTATAACACCACCTCATTTCGGAGAACTTGTTATTTCATGTGATATGATCATATGCATGAATGCATATTAGTGATTTCCATGCTGTTGGAAATGAACACACTTGTGATGATAATCATCCTCATGTGCCTTGCATGCATGCCGGAAGGAATCCGGGAAAACCTCTGCCTTGGGTAGACATGAGTTTGTCGCCGGTCTCCGTCGGGACGGTTATGTCCGGTATGGCATAGTGAGGTATAGTGAGCGGTGATTCTGTTGGTTGAAATATTTTTGTTATACATGTCATGTAGGGAAAATTATAAACCTCCTGAGTCGACCGTAGATCGAGTCTTGTTCCAGTAACCCCCATACTTGTTTCGTACTACCACTCGTCTCTACAACAAGTAGAGTACGGTTCAGTAATTTGTCAACCCCTTTCTAGCACACACCGTACAGAGGGGCCGGGATGAGGGTACCACGGCCATGGATTAAAGCCAGTCATCCGGTCAGGGGGCATGGATGTTTCGGTTGTAGCCGAGGGGGTAGCTTCCCCAGTTTTGCGCGCGGTATAAATTTTGTGATCCCATGCTAATCGAGGTTGTAGCCTCCCCACTTAGAGTTTTGCTTAAACAAGTGTCATGGGTGATTCCAGACACCGGTGAGTTAAGCTGGTGTGTGCAAGTCAGGTGCGTTTTCATTTAAAAGACCGTAGACGGAATTAGTCCCGATGGACTAAAGGAATCCGTTACTCGTGGGTAAAGAGTACACCCTCTGCAGAGATTAAACCTATTCGAATAGCCGTGTCCATGGTTAAGGACTATAGTCTGGGATGGGTCAAGTGTCGGTCTTAGTGTCAGTCTTCGGAGGTGAAACTGTTAAACCAGAACTGGAATCATGAGTTGAGACATATGATGATTATGATTATTATTTTTATGGACTAACCCCTTTATATTATTTGAAATATTGAGTATCCCTGGGATAGGTTTTACCTCCCGGATATTCACTATATTTTTTTATTTTATAAGCCCTTATGTGGTGTCGCTGAGACGCCCGACTGTGGCATTTCTATTATAAGCCCTTTGTGTGGTGTCGCTGAGACGCCCGACTGTGGCATTTCTTTTATAAGCCCTTTATGTGGTGTCGCTGAGACGCCGACTGTGGCATTTCTTCTATAAGCCCTTTATGTGGTGTCGCTGAGACGCCCGACTGTGGCATTTCTTTTATAAGCCCTTTATGTGGTGTCGCTGAGACGCCCGACTGTGGCATTTCTTTTATAAGCCCTTTATGTGGTGTCGCTGAGACGCCCGACTGTGGCATTTATTCTATAAGCCCTTTATGTGGTGTCGCTTAGACGCCCGACTGAGGTATTTGTCTTTATTTACTGACTTTTCGAGGCGTCGCTTCAGACACCCTATCGGTGCCTTTTATTATTAATATGTCATTGCATTTTTATAAATAACCTGCTTACATGCATCAGAGATTTATTTACCTTTTGTGACTGACGTCATGAGCATAAATATTTCAGAACACCGTTGTTATATTATACCCGTGTTCATAATGTTTGCAAGTACATTCAAAGTACTCACTGGCTTGTCCTTGGCTATTGTCTTGGTCAGATTTCTTTCACGGAGAGGAGCGATGTGATGACAGCCCCGGAACCTAAGCAATGGTGATAGCAGCCTCGCGAAGTTAGGAGTTAACCTGGTCAGCTGTTCCTGTGGGAAATGGAGTCCCATAGACACTGATGATTCACAACCCGCTTCCGCCGTCAACCACTAGAAACCATTTGTTGTACTCACAGACCAGAATGGTCTTGTACTACATATGTTGTATTTTGCTTGGAATTTCTGTATCAAGTTGGTGCCTCATCAGCTAACAGTTATCCTGGGGCTGGTGAGCACAAGGGCCATTTTTTGGGAATTAATACCCGGAAAACCGGTCGTGACACACACCTGGCAGAAGACTTTTTCCATTCTTGCACTCGACCTGGAACTTCATTCAGTCGAGTCATTAGAGACTCAAGGTCATTTTGAAGCGTCTCTCCCGGCCAGAGTGTCGTGTCGATTCATGACACCGCGACTTTCAGTCGAGCGAGGTAGTCAACCACACCAGCAACACGAGACTCCAGTCGGAGCACGTTCATAGCAGCTTCGTCTTTCACAAGAGAGTTAACGGGGTCCAAGCCTGTCTCCACTCGACTGGTCTCCTCCTCGAAGTTTTGGCAGAATTCTGCAAACACAACTCGAAGATAAATCAGCAGTTCTAAGATAAGTCGACGATTACATGTCAGTCGGGCAGGAGATATTACCCTCAAGCACGATGAATAACTTCTTGGCGAGCCCTCCCAGATAAGCCTCCAGATCATTCTTCTTCCCCACCAGTTCACCAGCCTTGTCATTCAGAGCTATCTTGTCGTTCTTCAGACGGCTGACTTCCTTGTTGGCCGCGTCGAGAGCAGCTTTCAGATTGGCGTTCTCCTCTTCAAGTTTTCCGACTGAAGCCAGTTTCTCTTCCGCACGCTTCGTTTTGTCCAAAGCTGCCTTCTGCGCCTTGGCAAGGTCGTGGTCCTTCTTCTTCAGAGCCTCCTTCATTTTATCTACAAAATGACAACGAGGTCAGAATCAAGAATGGGCAGAAAGATAAAGACAGTTGTCAAGTTCTCACCAATCATACCTTTTGCCTCATCCTTCGCCTTCTTAAAGTTCTCCTGAACAAGCTTCAAGTCAAGGTCGAGTTGGATATGTTTGTTTTCCAACTCAGTATAGCGAGCCACAAGCTCGCAAGATTTCTGCGAAGAATCAGTCGACAGACATCAAAGAGAGGTTGCTTCCGAGTGACTAAGACAAAAATTGTAGCATTTCTAAGACTATAGCCGAATCAAAATATTCAACAGTAGTCTCGGGGACTACACACTCAGCGTGCCCCCACTGGTTCTAGCGACTCAGGGAGATCAGTCGACCGAAAGAGACATAGAGGTTATGATCGAAAACCATAGCTAACTACCAGCAATCAGCCATGGTGTCATCATGATCTACCAAAAAAAACAGGTTCTTCAGACTACAGTCGACTGCTAGCAGTCCACCATAGTCTCGAGGACTACACCCAGTGGGTGCACTCAGCGTGCCCCCACCGGTTCCAAGATTCCATTCGACATGGTCCGACCAGACCGAGTGAAGAAGTTAGAGTGAAGAAATTCAAAATACGAAGACTACAGTCGACTGCCAGCAGTCCACCATAGTCTCGGGGACTACACCCAGTGGGTGCACTCAGCGTGCCCCCACCAATCCAAAAGTTCAATCGACACACCCAGTGGGTGTACAGAAACAAAGATCTTCGAAAAGAAAGTCTTCAGATAGCATATCCTAACTGTAGGACCTTGAGAAGAGGTATCTAGAGGGGGTACCAAAGTTGCAGTTTTTAGGTTTCCTTAAATTTAAGTGGAGTTTAGGCACAAGTTTAACATTCGCAACATATAGCAAGCAAGCATGCAAGAGTATATGGGCAGCAAAAAGTAAAGCATGCAACTTGCAAGAATGTAAATGGAAGGGTTTGGAGGATTCAAACGCAATTGGAGACACGGATGTTTTTGGCGTGGTTCCGATATGTGGTGCTATCGTACATCCACGTTGATGGAGACTTCAACCCACGAAGGGTAACGGTTGCGCAAGTCCACGGAGGGCTCCACCCACAAAGGGTCCACGAAGAATCAACCTTGTCTATCCCACCATGGCCGTCGCCCACGAAGGACTTGCCTCACTAGCGGTAGATCTTCACGAAGTAGGCGATCTCCTTGCCCTTACAAACTCCTTGGTTCAACTCCACAATCTTGTTAGAGGCTCCCAAGTGACACCTAGCCAATCTAGGAGACACCACTCTCCAAGAAGTAACAAATGGTGCGTTGATGATGAACTCCTTGCTCTTGTGCTTCAAATGATAGTCTCCCCAACACTCAACTCTCTCTCATAGGATTTGGATCTGGTGGAAAGAGGATTTGAGTGGAAAGCAACTTGGGGAAGGCTAGAGATCAAGATTCATATGGTAGGAATGGAATATCTTGGCCTCAACACATGAGTAGGTAGTTCTCTCTTAGAAATAGGATGTTGGAAGTGTAGGTTTAGTCTGATGGCTCTCTCCACGAATGAAGAGGAGGTGGAGGGGTATATATAGCCTCCACGCAAAATCTAACTGTTACACACAATTTACCAAACTCGGTGGGACCGAATCAACAAACTCGGTTAGACCGATTTAGCAAATTTAGTGACCGTTAGGATTTTCGGTGGGACCGAAATGCAGCCCGGTAGGACCGATATGGTTAGGGTTAGGGCATAACGTAATCTCAGTGAGACCGATTACACAAACTCGGTGAGACCGATTTTGGTAATTAGCTAACGAGAGAGTTGGTCAGGCAAACTCGGTGGGACCGATTTTGGTAATAAGTTAACCAGAGAGTTTGCATTGTAATCTCGGTAGTACCGATGGCTCAAACTCGGTGAGACCGATTTTGATAATGGACATACACAGATAGATTACAATCCCATCTCGGTGAGATCGAGATCCCTATCGGTGAGACCGATTTGCCTAGGGTTTGTGGCAGTGGCTAAGACATCAAAACTCGGTGGCGCCGGATAGAAAGAATCAGTGGGGCCGAGTTTGACTTTAGGTTTTAGGACATATGTGTGGAAGTGGGAAAGTAGTTGAGGGTATTTGGAACATATCACTAAGCACTTGAAGCAAGAGGCTCATTAAGCAACACCTCATCCCTCCTTGATAGTATTGGCTTTTCCTATAGACTCAATGTGATCTTGGATCACTAAAATGTAAAATGAAGAGTCTTGAGCTTGAAGCTTGAGCCAATCCTTTGTCCTTAGTATCTTGAAGGAGTTCCCACATCCTTTAGTCCATGCCACTCCATTGTTGAACTTATCTGAAATATACTAGATAAAAGTGTTAGTCCAACAAGAGATATGTTGACATTAATTACCAAAACCACCTAGGGAGCACTTGTGCTTTCAATCTCCCCCTTTTTGGTAATTGATGACAACATACATCAAAGCTTTAGATAAAGATATAAAGAACAACAAGTAAAGCTTTGGAAAGACATGTAACAAGCATAGGCTCCCCCTACATGTATGCAAACATGTGAATATGGAGTATAGAAGCATGTGAGAGCATAACCATGATAGAGCATGCAATGTGTTACATGTATCTTGGCCGTATGCATCAGAGCAAAGAATATTAAAGAGAATACCTTCATGCCTATGAGTCCTTCTTGCAAACAGTATGTACATCAGCAAGAATTCCTCATACACATGATTGTGATGCATAAACTTACCTTGTAGTCATGAGTTGGCATAGGATGGAATGAACCTATGAAAATAAGGTTAGATAACACAGATGCACCTACTAGCCAGAGCAACCAAAAGAAACCACAAGAACACCAAGACTGGGATGACATGTAGAGAGTGAGTACTAAGTACTACATTGGATTAGGCATGTCCCCAAGAGTAAAGATATGCAATTAATTTGAATGATTTCTTTCCCTTAGATGTCTTGCTCCCCCTGAATCTAGCATGGGATACTGGGAGAAGATAGGGAACAGAAAATCAGAGCTGAAAGATATAAATGAACAGAGCTAGTGCAAACTAATGCAAATAAGCACATATGAACATGTCTTTCCCCTCAAGAAGACATGTGTCATCTCTCCTCTTGAACACCAAGCATCTGGGATCCTTGAGAAATACTTTCTACTAGTATTCTCTCCCCCTGGAGACCTCTCTCTCTCTCTCCCCCTGAAGGATCTCTCTCTCCCTCTCTGATGTGATCTCTTTAAGTGATAAGCTTTGATGTGATCTCTCTCTCCCCCTTTGACATCAATTTCCAAGAAGGGTTTTCTGGAATCTGTTGAATGGGTTGGATCCTTGAGTCACAGTACAAAGCATTGATAAAAATTGTGATGCTTGTAGAGGAAAAGATTCATTGAGTGGAGCTGGATCAGAAGAAACACAGAATAAGTGGCAAACTGATTCTCCTATTGTGAAATCGGTGGCACCAAGTGGTATGCTTCGGTGATGCCGAAAGTTTTCGGTTGGACCGAAAATAACAAATCGGTGTAACCGAGTTCATCGCAGAGAGAACACTTGTCACCTCAGCTCACTAGACTAGTAAGATCTCACAAAGATTTGCAAGGAATTTACTGAAAGATGTGCAAGGAATTGGATGCAGAAAATGCAGAGCAAACAGAAAGAAATCTAGATGAATGTTTTTTTTAAAAGGGAAACAAATATGCACGAGACAAATGCAAAAACATAGGAAAGAACACAAGAGAACTTCATCTAGAGATGGTCGGCGACAAAGTCACCTATGTTAGAGTATATTGACTTAGGAGTCAAGTGAGATCACTTGATCATAGGTCGTACTCATCGTTTAAGCTCAAAATGGGGTTGCCATTTTTCGTTTAAGCATCTTGATGTATTCACATCTTGTCGAGTTGCTTTAACTCATGACTTGGAGTAAAGCTCCTCTAAGATGGAATAACATACCTTGGTTGGTGGTGTTGCCCATGTAGTTGAACTTGTGTGGGTTGCTCAAGGGTGATGTAGCTTATCAAGAATTTGGAGCACCACTTGGAATTTGAGTCCATCTACCTACATGGGTTAGTTCTTGCAAGGAAGAGCACTTGTGTATCAAAAAAATGACAATCATGAAGCTCAACATAGAGTTTGTCAAAGGATATGTTTGAATGGTTTTTGTGCTTCCTTGTCTTCAACCACCATAGTGTAGAGACTTGGTGATGTAGAGATTGCTCAAGATATGAGTAGATTACAATCTCATGGAATTTGATTCCACCAAGTACCTACATGGGTTAGATAACATGCAAGATCCAAATATATCCAAGACATGGGATTTCCATCATAAGAGAAATATCAAGGATTAGTCATAAGCTCATGTCTTGCATGTATCCAATGGAGTTTCTACTCCAAGTTTGAAGCATCAATGATGTTCAATTCTCCTCTTAACCTGCAAAACACTTTCTCATCAAGAGGTTTAGTGAATATATCCGCTAATTGCTTTTCGGTGCGAACATGCTTAAGATCAATGTCACCCTTAGCAACATGATCTTGAATGAAATGATGACGAACTTCAATATGCTTAGTTTGGGAATGTTGCACAGGATTATGACTAATTTTGATAGCACTTTCATTGTCACAAAGCAATGGAACATGTTTCACATATATCCCATAATATTTAAGAGTTTGGGTCATCCAAAGTAATTGAGCACAACATGAACCAGCGGCAATGTATTCTGCTTCGGCGGTAGATAAGGATACCGAGTTTTGTTTCTTGGAGGACCAAGACACAAGAGATCTACCAAGAAATTGACAAGTACCCGAAGTGGACTTTCTATCAACCTTGTCTCCGGCATAGTCCGAGTCGGAGTAGCCAACAAGATCGAAAGAGGCCCTCTTAGGATACCAAATGCCAAAATTTGGTGTATGGATTAAGTATCTCACTATCCTTTTCACGGCCTTAAGATGACATTCTTTAGGAGCAGCTTGATATTGTGCACACATGCACACACTTAGCATAATATCGGGACGTGAAGCACATAGATATAACAATGAACCAATCATAGAGAGATAAGCCTTTTGATCAACCGGTTCATCATCTTTGGTTAAGTCAAGATGTCCACTAGTAGGCATGGGTGTAGTCATACCTTTGCATTCTTGCATATTGAACTTCTTGAATAAGTCCTTGGTGTACTTGGTTTGAGAGACAAAGGTACCTTCCTTAGTTTGCTTGATTTGCAGCCCAAGAAAGAATTTGAGTTCACTCATCATAGACATCTCAAACTTCTTCGACATTAGCTTCCCAAACTTTTCACTAAAATGAGGGTTAGTTGAACCAAATATAATATCATCAATATAAATTTGGCACACAAAGAGTTCTCCATTAACCCTTTTAGTAAAAAGTGTTGAATCAATTTTCCCAATTTCAAAGCCTTTTTCAATAAGGAACTTGGTCAAGCATTTATACCATGCTCTAGGAGCTTGTTTAAGACCATAAAGAGCTTTGTGAAGTTTGTAAACATGATTGGGTTTCTTAGGATTGACAAAGCCGGGAGGTTGTTTAACATAAACTTCCTCCTCTATTTCACCATTTAGAAAAGCACTTTTAATGTCCATTTGGTACAAGGTGATATCATGATGATTAGCATAGGCAAGTAAGATGCGAATGGACTCAAGTCTAGCAACGGGGGCGTAGGTCTCACCATAGTCCATACCTTCGACTTGCGTGTAGCCTTGGGCGACGAGACGTGCTTTGTTGCGAACTACTTGTCCATCTTCATCTTGCTTGTTGCGAAACACCCATTTGGTACCGATGATGTTGTGGTTGTTGTCGGGCTTCTCAACCAATGTCCAAACTTGGTTCCTCTCAAAGTTGTGTAGCTCTTCATGCATAGCATTTATCCAATCCGGATCTTCCAATGCTTCTTCAACCTTCATAGGTTCAATGCTAGAGATGAAAGAATAGTTTTCACAAAAGTTAGCTAAACGAGTTTTAGAGCGAGTGATTCTCCCGGTTTGAATGTCATTGTAGATTTGCTCGACGGGATGATCTTTAGCAATTCTTGCTCGAACTCGTGAAAGCTTTTGCTTGGGTCTTCATTGAACATCTTCTTCATCTTGTTCTTCTTCTTGGCCTTCTTCATTGTTGGCGTTGTCGTTCTCTTGTCGTGGTGGAGAAGGAGGTTGTTGACGTTCATCTTGATGCACTTCCTCGTTTTCTTCATCTTGGTGTGTCCCACTTGTGGATGCTTCCGTATCAACTCTTGGTTCACCTTGTCATGAAGTTGAAGCTTCCACTTGGACGGACGAGGTACTCTCCTTCACCTCCGTTGGACGGACCTTGCCAATAGACAAGTCTTGGATTGCTTTCGAAGGATCTTTGTCTCCTACATCAACTGGCAATTGCTCTACTTGCGAGCCGTTAGATTCATCAAACTTCACATCTACCGTCTCTTCAACCTTTCGGGTGAAATTGTTGTAGACACGGTATGTGTGAGAGTTTGAGCCATAACCTAGTAGGAAACCTTCATGAGACTTAGGAGCAAATTTAGAACGACGATGCTTATCAAGAATGTAGCACTTTGAGCCGAATACTCGAAAGTATCCAACTTGGGGTTTGTTACCGGTGAGGAGCTCGTATGCCGTCTTGCCGAGTAGCTTGTGAAGATACAAGCGATTTGTTGCATGACAAGCTGTCTCAACCGCTTCTGCCCAAAAGTGCTTCGGCGTCTTGTACTCATCAAGCATCGTTCTCGCCATTTCGATGAGCGTCCGGTTCTTCCTCTCAACAACTCCATTTTGTTGAGGTGTGTACGTAGCCGAGAACTCGTGTGAAATCCCTTCTTCGTCAAGAAAGGTGTCCACATTTGCGTTCTTGAACTCCGTTCCGTTGTCGCTGCGAACCTTCTTGATCTTCACTTCAAATTGATTTTGGGCCTTCCTAGCGAAGTTTTTGAAGATCTTTTGGACCTGCGATTTATCATCGAGAAAGAACACCCACGTAAATCTGGAAAAATCATCAACTATAACTAGACCAAAAGAATTTCCACCGAGACTCTTGTAAGAGTTGGGACCAAAGAGATCCATATGAAGTAGCTCGAGTGGCCTCTTGTGGTCATAATGTTCTTCACGGGATGCCTTCCTCCAACCTGTTTACCTGCTTGACAAGCACTGCAAAGTCTATCCTTATCAAATATGACATCATTAACTCCAAGGATATGATTTCCCTTAATAAGCTTGTCAAGGTTTCGCATACCAACATGACCTAATCGTCTATGCCATAACCAACCTTTTGAGGATTTAGCAATGAAGCAAGTTTTAGGTTGAGCCTTTTTAGTGAAATCAACAATGTATAGATCACCTCTACGCACACCGGTAAAGACCATTTTATGATTGTCTCGACGAAACACTTGGCAATCTACTTCAGTAAATAGGACATTGAAACCGAAATCAGCAAGTCTAGATACTGAAAGTAAGTTGTATCCAAGAGATTCAACAAGTATGACATTTTGTATGGAGCTATGATGTGATATGGCCACCTTACCGAGGCCAACCACCTTACCCTTTGAGTTGTCACCGAAAGTGACATACTTTCGAGGACTATCATTATCAGCAAGCTCACGAAACATGTCTTTATCTCCGGTCATGTGATCGGTACATCCACTATCAAGAACCCATTCCTTTCCTCCTGACATATATCCCCGAAGATTTGCCATAAGACCAAAATGTCTCATTGCATCATCAAGATCGAAGTCACTATCATCATCCTCATCATAGTATCCATGTTCAACATCGTCATGTGGTGGATCAAATCCTAGAGAGGGTGATTCATTAGAGTGAGTTTGACAATGATCTTGCTTATGAATTTTTATAGCTTCGGAAATAATATCACTAATAATACCAACATTTCCTTTGGCACGCATAAGGTTTGTAAGCTCAAATAGACGATCACCAAACATAGGATCACTAGTATTAATTTTACTCAAAGCAATAGACTTATGGAGAATTTCATCAAGATTTTTCAAGGAATAATCTGGAAACCGTTCCTCAAGAAATTTCCATATAGTGTAGGCACACTTAAGAGTAGGAAACATCCAATCAAGTTTCTAGGCAATCATCTAATAATAAGTTCGGCATTTCTAAGATTCCTAATCATGTCAATTGACTCATCATGGGTAGGATGCATAGGGTCAACATAAGGTGCACAAGGGCTAGCAATGTACTTGTTCAAATGATATTGATTAAAAATTACAAGCATCTCATTTTTTCACTCATGAAAATACTCTCCATCAAGAATAGGCACTCCATGTCTAAGACTCCCCAAAGTAGACTCATCCGTCTTCCTTCAATGGTGATTAAACGAAGGCAATGGAGACCAATGCTCTGATACCACTTGTAGGACCTTGAGAAGAGGTGTCTAGAGGGGGAGTGTGATTAGACACTAAGTACCAAAGTTGCAGTTTTTAGGTTTCCATAAATTTAAGTGGAGTTTAGGCACAAGTTTAACATTCGCAACATATAGCAAGCAAGCATGCAAGAGTATATGGGCAGTGGAAAGTAAAGTATGCAACTTGCAAGAATGTAAAGGGAAGGGTTTGGAGGATTCAAACGCAATTGGAGACACGGATGTTTTTGGCGTGGTTCCGATAGGTGGTGCTATCGTACATCCACGTTGATGGAGACTTGAACCCACGAAGGGTAACGGTTGCGCGAGTCCACGGAGGGCTCCACCCACGAAGGGTTCACGAAGAAGCAACCTTGTCTATCCCACCATGGCCGTCGCCCACGAAGGACTTGCCTCACTAGCGGTAGATCTTCACGAAGTAGGCGATCTCCTTGCCCTCACAAACTCCTTGGTTCAACTCCACAATCTTGTCGGAGGCTCCCAAGTGACACCTAGCCAATCTAGGAGACACCACTCTCCAAGAAGTAACAAATGGTGCATTGATGATGAACTCCTTGCTCTTGTGCTTCAAATGATAGTCTCCCCAACACTCAACTCTCTCTCATAGGATTTGGATCTGGCGGAAAGAGGATTTGAGTGGAAAGCAACTTGGGGAAGGCTAGAGATCAAGATTCATATGGTAGGAATGGAATATCTTGGCCTCAACACATGAGTAGGTAGTTCTCTCTCAGAAATAGGATGCTGGAAGTGTAGGTTTAGTCTGATGGCTCTCTCCACGAATGAAGAGGAGGTGGAGGGGTATATATAGCCTCCACACAAAATCTAACTGTTACACACAATTTACCAAACTCGGTGGGACCGAATCAACAAATTCGGTCAGACCGATTTAGCAAATTTAGTGACCATTAGGATTTTCTGTGGGACCGAAATGCAACCCGGTAGGACCGATATGGTTAGGGTTAGGGCATAACGTAATATCAGTGAGACCGGTTACACAAACTCGGTGAGACCAATTTTGGTAATTAGCTAACCAGAGAGTTGGTCAGGCAAACTCGGTGGGACCGATTACTTAAACTCGGTGGGACCGATTTTGGTAATAAGTTAACCAGAGAGTTTGCATTGTAATCTCGGTAGTACTGATTGCTCAAACTCGGTGAGACCAATTTTGATAATGGACATACACAGAGAGATTATAATCCCATCTCGGTGAGACCGAGATCCCTATCGGTGAGACCGATTTGCCTAGGGTTTGTGGAAGTGGCTAAGACATCAAAACTCGGTGGCGCCGGATAGAAAGAATCAATGGGGCCGAGTTTGACTTTAGGTTTT
The DNA here is from genome assembly GCF_018294505.1 of Triticum aestivum. Classification (NCBI taxonomy): domain Eukaryota; kingdom Viridiplantae; phylum Streptophyta; class Magnoliopsida; order Poales; family Poaceae; genus Triticum; species Triticum aestivum. Next base: position 514,236,442 of record NC_057798.1, on the reverse strand, counting down.
AGGACATATGTGTGGAAGTGGGAAAGTAGTTGAGGGTATTTGGAACATATCACTAAGCACTTGAAGCAAGAGGCTCATTAAGCAACACCTCATCCCTCCTTGATAGTACTGGCTTTTCCTATAGACTCAATGTGATCTTGGATCACTAAAATGTAAAATGAAGAGTCTTGAGCTTGAAGCTTGAGCCAATCCTTTGTCCTTAGCATCTTGAAGGAGTTCCCACATCCTTTAGTACACGCCACTCCATTGTTGAACTTATCTGAAACATACTAGATAAAAGTGTTAGTCCAACAAGAGATATGTTGACATTAATTACCAAAACCACCTAGGGAGCACTTGTGCTTTCACTAACAGAACAAGCGGTGACCAACTAACCTGGACGTTGCTCTGAAGGGCCGAGCTAGCATCATAGGCCGCTTGGCTGGCTTCCCGGATCGCTTTCACCTGTTCCATCATGATCCCCGTCTGGCGTATAGCCTTCTTAGCAGCACCCGCTTGGTCCTCTGGGACGTGGTGTGTGGCAAAAAGGGAAGGCGGGTCAGCAGTCGACGACGAAGGCCGGGCATTCGTCAGTGGCACAGCGAAGGACACGGTGTTCCGAGTGATGTTGCCACCCTCTGGAACCAATGTCTCAGGCACTGATGCAGTCTGAGGAGTCTTGCCAGCCAACGCCTTTCTGTTCCTCCTCGACCTCAGTGGCGCCTCGTCGTCATCATCAGGGAGATCGATGACATGGGGAGGAACTACAAGAAAAATCCAAAGTTAAAATCGAAACTCCAATCGACCGAAAGTAAAACTACAGAGAGAGTACCAAGGTTGGAGGTGACAGTGTCTTCCATTTCCTGGTCTTCGTTTTTGGTGGAGGTCTCGGAGGTAGCAGCACTGCAGATTTCAGAAACCAGTCGGTTAGTCCATGAGTCGACCAAGAGTTCGTCCATGCTAGACAAGTAAATACAAGTTCCATTGTTACCCGGAGATAGTGGGAATGGCCATTCTCATCTTGGGCAAGGCCTTCGGCGGCTTTGATGGCGCCGCTCGTGGATGCTTCGGTGCTTTCTCAGTCGGCGCTGGAGAGGCCGCTCAAGGGCGCTTCGACGATTGCCCAACGGGCGCAGTCGCTTTGCCTCGCTCACTCGCGGGATCGTGGATGAGCTTGGATCGCCTTTCCGCGCGAGGAGGATCGTCTCCCTCCTCCTCATCCTGCTCTTCACTGGAGCCATCGTCATCCTCTTCCTCCTCACCATCAGATTGCCACTCCTCACTTTCGCCTCCGCTCGCCTCTTCCTCCTCAGCTTGTTCTTGCGCCCCGTTGGGCATCGAGTACATCTCAGTAGTGGCCTAAAAGACAACAAACAAGACAGAAGTCAGTCGACTGAATTTTAGCAAGACGGAATGAAGAAAGCAGGATCGCAGTTGGAGATGCAGAATTAGACCTTGTCTGGTTCATATGATTGGTCAAGTGGAGGAATCCTCCTGGCTCCTCGGGGGTTGTCTTTGTTCCTCGTGATGCTTGCCAACCACCTCTCCAGCGTGGCTTCGTCAATCTCCTTCGGGTGGATCCGACTGGTGTCCTCAGTGCCAGAATACAACCACATCAGATGGTCTCGAGCTTGAAGCGGCTGGATGCGTCATCGAAGGAAGACCTCCAAGAGGTCCATGCCGGTCACCCCATCACGGATAACCTGGACAACACATTCGACCAGTACCTTAACCTATGCCTTCTCTCCCGGGAGCACCTTCAAAGAGGAAGGCTTCCTCACTCGGTCCATGGAAAAAGGAGGGAGTCCGGTCGACTGCCCTGGCGTCGGCTGGTCTTTGCAGTAGAACCAGGTCGACTGCCATCCATGGACCGAGTCAGGAAGGATCATGGCCGGAAAAGCACCTTTCCCCTCATTTGAACCCCAAGACCCCCACACATCTGAATCACTTGTGTTCTCTCGTCACTCGGATTGGCCTTTTTCACCGTCTGGGAGCGACAGGTGAAGATGTGCTTGAAAAGACCCCAATGAGGCCGACAACCCAAGAACTTCTCGCACAAAGACACGAAAGCAACGAGGTACACGATGGTGTTGGGTGTGAAGTGGTGGAGTTGTGCCCCGAAGATATTCAGAAATCCCCGAAAGAAAGGGTGAGGCAGTAAAGAAAATCCACGATCGACGTGGGTGACCAAGAGAACGCACTCACCCTCCTCAGGCTGCAGCTCGGACTCCTTCCCCGGGAGCCGCGCCGATCCATGAGGGATCAGTCCTCCATCAGCCAGGTCGTCAAGATCCGCTTGACGGATCATCAAGCAGATCCAGTCGCCCTGGATCCAGCCCCGCGGCAGGCCGGCCCTCGAAGAAGATCCGCCTCGACTGGTCGCCCTTCCCTTCGCCGTCGCCGTCGCTTTCTTCGCCCGCTCCAAGGCCGCCGTCTTCTCCTTCACCATCATCGCCGGCGAGACACGCACAGAGCAGCGGCGCTGGAATGGAAACGAACGCGGCGGATAAATCTGGAGAAGAGGGGAGGAAATGAGGGTGCACTGTTCAAAAAACCCCGTCCGACGCCTTATATGGGGTTACTTCCGAGTGACTGACTTGTAGGCCCAGGCGATCCTGTCAAATCCCGCAACAGTCGCGTGCGTGATACGTGGCGGAAAAGGTGGCGCAGAAATCGAGGCATCCCTGCCTTATCCCGTCCGATTGCTACGGCCTCCTCCGCCCCGCGCGCTTCCCGAAAATACAAATCCCGCTAAATCCGCGAGCTGCAGAACAACTCGTCAGATGGAAGATCTCCTTCGCTCTGTTGTTCGGAGTTCTCCAAGTAAAAACTTCACTCGACGGATACAAAACATGGATCAAGGCGACTGAAAAAGAAGTTGGTGTCATCACCTAAAGTTCATTGATCTAGAACAAGACATACGCACAACACGAAAATGGGTCGGAAGTGTGTTCAACTCCTTCCCCACTCAAACCTCGATCCATTCGGGGGCTAATGATGAAGCTATGTACCTAGGGTAGGGTCATGGACCTGTCCAAGATACCCTTCCCAAGGACATCTCTAGAAGAAACCACCTTTCAGTCGACCCGGAAACGTTCCACTCGACGGACTCAAAGCCACTCGACCATGAAGCCATCCACTCGACAACCAGGAGACCTAACGTCACTCGGCAGGGAAACGGTCGGTCATTAAGTAGCTTTTATGGTCATCATGGCACTTTATTTATAGCGTTACCAGTAACGTCCTATCTTAATGTATCTTAAACCCTGCACAACTGAGGACCGGAGGGGTCTGGCGGACTCTATATAAGCCACCCCCCTCCTCAGTGTAAAGGGTTGGCACCCCTGTAACTCATACACATATAATACCAGTCGACCGCCTCCGGGCTCCGAGACGTAGGGCTGTTACTTCCTCCGAGAAGGGCCCGAACTCGTAAACCCCTTGTGTCTACAACTACTCCATAGCTAGGATCTTGCCTCTCCATACCTACCCCTTTTTCTACTGTCAGACTTAGAACCACGACAATAGGCTCCTCAATCCAATCCCTCGTCACGGAATATTTTGCTAGTCGAGCCAACTCATGCGCTACCTTGTTCGCTTCCCTATTACAATGTTCAAAACTAGTAAGAGGAAAATCACAAGCTATAAAAAACAGTCATCAAAAATTGCCGCTGCCGCTCCTGCAGAGTGTCCTCCATTCTTTATTGTGTCAATGACTTCCATATTGTCAGAGTTGATAACAAGATGATTGCAACCCGCCTTCTATGCTAGCAATAATCCAAACCTAAGTGCTAATGCTTCCGCCGTCAGGACATCAGCGCAACAATCAATCTTTCAATTTTCACCTACAATGAAGTTTTCTTTGTCATCCCTGAGGACAGCCCCCGCTGTGCCCTTTAGTAGATCATGATTGAAGGCAGCATCCACATTCAATTTAACAAAGCCCCTAGGAGGTCTACTCCACCCTCTAATCTTCCTATTTGGATTAGAGGGCGGAATTCGTGTGATGCAAGTCACCTGATCCCCGAAGTTGTTGCTCCTAAGGGCATGTACAATGGTTGATGAGATAGTTTTATCTTAAGTTTTACATGTAAATTAGAGATGACAAAAAAACATGTCTACAATGGATCATCTCTTAGCCTTATCTTCAATAATCCGTTGTTCCTAAAAACATGGTGAGACAAATTGTGCTAAGAGATCATCTCTAGTCTTCTCTTAAATAAGAGAAAACAAGCCTTCTCTTAGGCTGGTCATAGTGGGAGTAACATAGGTAGTAAGATAGATGCCACATAAGCAAAAATGTTGATGTGACAAGTAATTAATGAGGAGAGAGGCAAATAGAGTAACATAGTATGTTACCATCACATAGCGCTTTCCAATGTAAAATGAGTCTACAAGACAATAAATGAACATGTGTATGTTACTACACATATGACACTTCCCACTATAAGGGTAGTAACATAGAGTAGTAACGTATACATGTTACTACTCTAAGTTACTCTCCACTATGACCAGCCTTATGATTTCTCTCTCCTCCACCTCATCATTTATCCTACGTGGCGCTCTTAAGATAGAACCATTCTACATGCCCTAAGCAATTATTATCTGGTTCACAAAAAACCCCACTATCACTTGTCAATGACCGAAGGACCTACCTTTCTTTCAAGTTATCAGCTGTGTCCAATATGTAAGGTCCTAGGTAAGTACTACTCCATCCGATCCATAATGTAAGATGTTTTTTTGACACTAAAACTATGTAACTAAGGATAGATGTTTTTGCATTGAACTACAAAAAGACACCTTATATTTAGTTACATAGGTAGTACGTTTAGTTTTCAAAGCCGAAAAGTTTACTGTATGACTTGACAAATTGAGTCTGTTCTCACAAAGAAAACCTGGCAAGTTTCTAAAGCTTTCTGGCATCTTAGCAAGACAGATAGTTTGCAGTAACACATGTAGCTTCAGCAAACAAAATGCATAATTTCCGTTGCAAACAGTCTAATAAAGCAAGTATACCGAGTTTCAGCCCTATTATTATTGGACAGTAACACAACCGGGGCCTTCGATGGAAATGACCCTCAAATGGAGTTAAAATGGGAAAATAAACGCCACCTTGGAGGGCAGGGGCTTGTAAGGCTGTGCATCTCTCTGAGTCGACAGGAACACAAAGTGATTCCCAGCTCGAGAGTTTCGTAAACATGGTATATACATTCACGATACTTGATCACCTCTGAAACTGAGGTTTCAGAACTGCTGGTCGAGGATCGAGTCTTTCTCCGACTTGGTCTGGCCACCACTGACATAGCCCACAAGGCTCCCCCCAACGTCCGAGACCCAGGAAACGCTGCGCGCCAGCCAAGCCTTGGGAGTCGACGCCTGCGGGCTCTCTGCTGCCGCCGCCGCCATGCTCCTCTGTTCTTCCTCGAGCAATGCATCAAGCCACCTCTTTGACGTGTACTCTTTCACAGCGTCTACACCTTCCTTCACGACCTCCGCTGGTGGCATGGACAGAGGGTTCTGCTCCAGGTTAAGCTTCTCTAGCTTGTCAAGCCGGCCAAAACTGTCGGGAAGAGCATGGATCTGGTTGTTGCTGAGGTCAACCTCGCGCAGGTTCAGCAGGTCACCGAATGAGAAAGGGAGCTCCTTCATGTCGCTGAAGTTGCTGCTCAGGTTGAGGATTTCAAGGCTGGAAAGCTTCCCTATGGCAGATGGCAGACCGCAGAGTTCATTGAAATGAGCATCCAGGAGGTATAGTGATTGCATCTCACAGATAGATGATGGAAGAGATCGCAGCTTGTTCATGTGGACCCAGAGCTTTCGCAGATTAATCAGTTCATAGCCAATATTTGTTGGCAGATATGTGAGCCCATTGTAGCTTGCATCAAGCTCAACAAGCGACCTGGAGGGTGAACTATCTATCAGTCTCTTGAATAGTGAATACAGCTAATTAACAAACGCAAGGGGAACTTTAGTAGTAGTATCTACCTGCACTTTGAGATGCTGTCTGGCAGTGTTCGCAGCTTGTTAGTCGACACATTCAGAATCTTCAGATTGGACAGAAATCCAACAGTATCAGGAAGAGAAACCAAGGCATTAGAAGCAAGACGGAGCTCTTCAAGATGATCAAGCCCCCCTATAGCATCTGGAATAACCTACAGGCACAGTGAAATCCCAAAATTAGGGAACAACAGTACAATAGTGTATCTAACAAGCCATACAGCAGCTTTGAAGCTGTTGAGGAATTATAACCTGATAAACAGATCTGAGTTTTTAGGGCCTAGAAAGAAAATCAGCATTTTATAACTAGCATATCCCATGTCTGCTGTTAAATGATTATGATGGATCATGGAGTTCAAAATAAACCATATAAATCAGACACAAACATCTCTTACCAGTAACAGCAAGCAATATGAAGTACTAATCGCTACTTTAATCGGTGATTCTCCAAATTTCTAACCAAAGCAAGATTTCCAGGAAAATCAAGCTAAGCTAAACTTACCTTATAACTCCTACCAATTTGATATTGTACTTTGTAGAACTGTATGAACCCAAAGTACTACCTGTAACCCTCGATGAGTCAACACTAGTGTTTGCATAAGCCTAAACCAAAGAGACAATCAAACCAAAGCTAGTGCTAAACCCCTACTTTCTTGCAGTATTGATTGTTGCAACCAACACAAACATAAATAGTACTTCAACGCATCCTTGCATAACTTTTAGCATTTTCTCCATCCAAATTCCGCCTTCAGCAGCACGCCCTTAACACATAAGGCCGGATAACAAATAAATCTGCCAAAATAATAGTATATGGACTAGCCCTCATACCTGATCCTAATTGACAAATAAGAGCTAGTATACAGACCCACTATTCGTACCATGCATATCAGAACTCACAAATCTAGCATCCTTACAGACAAATCAGTACCCAAACTATTTAGCACACACAGTAATTCGAAGCATCCACTCAGTCCCAGAGACGGTCTAAATATGCGCTCACAGTGGCAGAAGAATGCCCAATCCTAGACAGACACACCAGAACTGAAGTGTTTTGTGCGTGTGGCTCATCCATGAATATGCTATCATATATATAGTGCTACATGGGCTCTAAATAAACAGATCTAAAGATATGAGATGACAAGTTTCTCACCTGGAGCTGGTTGTGTGATACGTCAAGCACGCGGAGTCCCAGGATCCTTCCGAACGCCTCGGGCAGGTAGCGCAGCTGCCGATCCACGAGGAGCACGCTCTCCACCGGCTTGCCCTCCTGGGCCTGCTTCAGCACGGCGACGACTTCCTCCTGCACCGCCACCTCATCAGCGCCCGCCGCCGATTCATCCTTCCCCTCAGCCTCCTCCAGGTCCCTGCCCTCCATCGCCGACCGGTAGACCTTCTCGAGCCTCTCCTCGGCCTCCTGCAGCAGCGCCTCGTAGGTGTCGTGGGCCTCCTCGAGCCGCACCACGGTGCGGCACGCCTCGAGGTCCTCCTCGGTGATCCGCGGGGCGACGTCGCCGGCGGCGGCGGCGGCGACGACGGCGCGGGAGGAGTCGATGAGCTCGTGGTCGGGGCGCGGGCCCAGCTCCTGGAGCGCGGAGCGGGCGGCGGAGACGTCGGCGACGGCGCGGGTCATGGCGTGGAGCACGGAGGCGTGGCGGAGGCCCGGCATCCGCTCGACGAGCTCGAACTCGCCGACGGAGGGCGAGCGCGGGGACGGCGTGTGGACCGGCGGCTGCTCGATGTCGAAGTCGGCCCCGGCGGCGGGCCTGGGCTTGGAGAGGGTGGGGAGGCGGGAGAGCACGTAGGAGAGGATGGGGTGGGACTGCGGCGCCGGATCCATGGCGGTGGAGGTGGGGAGGCGGAGATCGGAGCAGGGGGTGAGGGTGGAACTGATGCTGTTTTATGGTGGGCTTGGGAAAGTGGAGGGCGATGGGGAGCTGGAGGGTGCAGTCGGAACCTGCCTTGGGCGGCCGGCCGGCAGATCGGTGGGGATTATTTGGTTCAGGGGATATATCTATCCAATCCAAATCTGATCCAGGGTGAAAATACGCTTACTGCTGAACGGCTTCTTCTACTTCTGGTTCAAGAAACAGTCAAGAGTTTCTTGAACGTTCACGCATATTACTTTTTCTTTTTCTGCAAGTCAACATTCACTGATTGGCTCAAGTACTGAACACAATTTTCCTACCCAAAAGACCTCAATAATCTCGCCCCTCGTCAGAACATGACTTTTTCTCTCCTGCAAAGAAAAAAAAACTGCCCTTTCTTCTCTAATAATATATCCGCCCGCTATTACCCTTCTTTTGAAATTCGATTGTTTTCCACCTTTCTTCCGATCCCAGTATCTCTATTTTGTCCATGATCTCTACCCATTGAAACTAATAGTACATGTGACGTTGTCGACCACTAGTTGTTTGCCCTTCTTCTTCAACCCCATGGCTAGCTATATTACTGGTGTCATCGGTGGTCGTCACCCTCCTCAGTGGCGATCCCATGTGTAAGCTGTGGGTCAGCTGACCCCACAGCTTCTTGGATTGCAAGCCTATTTCTATTAATATTTGTGCAAAAAATTAGGACACTTTAGAGAGTTTAGTGCATTTGAACCCACAACTTTTTGCTGCTGGCACCGCCGCTGACCCTCCTCTATTGTTGAAGAACAACTAACTTGGATAAAATGTAACATGTTATCGAGCAATCAAGATCATAGATCATACCGCAAACTACATGGTGTGACATGTTGAACAACTATGCGTCAACAAATGCTGACCCAAGTCAGACAGACATGTTCTAAGGTTCTCTGCAATTAGGGGTGAAAACAGAGAGGAAAGGCGACCGCAATGCTGTTCTTGAAGGACCTTACCTTAGAGCAAAAAAAAGGGAATAGAAGTTAGGAAGACTACTGACGTAGGGCGGCGGGTGAGCTCAACCCTCTATTCCACTTCCAGGCACCTCCTTGCGGAGCTTTCCGCCTCAAGGAGATCCCGGTTGTGGGAAACAACATATCTAAAGAAAACAGATCCTCACAAATGGAAGTGGGTATTACCACTTCTTTTCATATTCTTTTGCAGAAGAAGAAATGAATATAAAATTATATACATATACGAGTGGAAACAAACATAATGCCAACATGATGCTGACACAATTACAGAAGCAAATTATTGTCAGCATTCTTGAATCATGAAGAAAAACACAAGCAAAGCCAATGAACTTGTTTATAATTGCTAAAATGACTATGAATATTACGGTGTATCATGGTGCATTGTCAACTCATCACAGATAAGATGGCTACCGGACATGAAATACCAAATGAATTGCTCATTGCCTAGATCCTACATGGCCAGAATTGACACCAAAATTGCAGGGTGGAGACTTGAGCACTTACCCCCATTGTCGTCGACATTAAGCGGTGAAAGGAGCCAATGAAGGAAGGACAACACATAGGGAATGAGCCAATAGAGGAAGGGTGGAACACAAGCTATCACTCCATTGTGGACCGGTGGGACTTTCGTCAGCATAGGGTGTCGGTGTCGAAGGGCATCAATAGACGAGTTATCAGTGTCGGAGGGGCTTCTTTGGTGGCGGACAATGAAGAACAGATACGCCGAGGGGTGAAATAGGACGAGGCAAGAGGTGCTTAGCCGGCGGAGGACCGCGAGAAAAAGGTCGACGGCGCAAGAGGGGGCTTCTTCGATGGCAGATAATGACGGGTAGAGTCGCGGAATGAGGGAGAAGTCGTGCTGTCTGGGTGACAAGGGATGTTGTCGGTGGACGATCTGTAGAGTACAAGATTAGAATGGGCGAGGTGCAACCCTTAGATGGATGGAGGATACACTGGGACACTAACATTGTCGTGCCATTTTTAAGGCATGCTTTTGTCACCCGAGTACAGATGCGTACTAGCATGCGTTTGACATTCAACCTAGTGAGGAACTAATTACGGGAGAATGACAAAAAGATTTTGCTTAGGTGTTCCAGTGTTTTTTATAAAATCACACATAACTTCACCTAGTGAGGCACTGATTACAGGAAAACGACAAAGAGATAATGTTTAGGCTTTCTTTGGTTCATAGGAAAGGATTATTACAGTAATAGGAAACTTGTAGGAAATGAGATGACATATATCTCAAATCCTATGAGTATGATTAGGAAAATAAATATCATTTGGTTCACATCATAGGAATGTTTCCATTGAGTCTAGGCTCATATTTAGGGCTCCTTTGATTCAAAAGAACTCCATAGGATTTTTGGAGGGTTAGATCCTTAGGATTTTTTCCTATGTTGGTCATTTGATTCACATGATTAAATCCTATAGGAATTTTCACTATGGAATCAAGTGCACTACATTTTATTGGAAAACTAGCATCCACTTCAACCTCTTTTCACAATTCATTTGTTTTTCCTGTGGCATCAAACACACTATGCAAATCCCATAGGATTCAAGTGGACATGCCACTCAAATCCTCTATGTTTCCTATTCCTGTGTTATGAAAATCCGGCAAATCAAAGAGGGCCTTATTTTCGTTTAAAATGTGGAGGATAGGAACCAATCATATGTAGGAATAGGAATCCATTCCTATGAACCAAAGGGCTTTAAAGAAAAAAAATTCTACAAGAATCCTATCCTATATAATTCCTTTGAAATTCCTCCAAATCCAAAGGAGGCCTTAGGTGTTCCAATGTTACTCTAAAATTATGCAACCTATGCCATAAATGTATCGACAATTGGTCTTTTCTATCTAACGGATTCAATAGATGATCATGCATGGTCTATGAAAAAAGGAGCCATCTATACATTAGGTGCGCCAAAAAAATATTCAGTTAATGGCCATCTGTTCGAGTCAAATCCGATGACATCTTCCTCTCTTCTTCGATACTATTCATGTAACCACCCCCTGACCTCGGCCCAATTGCATGTTCCCGCCCTGCCTGAGCAGCCGTCCGACTCTCTCTAAACCCCGCCATAATCCACGTCGATGACCTCTGGATCATCCCCCCCACCCGCACACCCACAACACTCCCTAGCTCATCAACCTTCCGCCATTCCTTCGTGGTTTGCAACTCCGAGCGGCTCCTGGCTCGGCCTCTTTGACATCCACAGGCCTCCGTCTCGGCCTCAGAGCCTTGCGCTGAATGAGCTACGGCAAATTAGATTTCCAGGCAATGATGGATAGCAAATGGAAAAAAGGTTAGGTCCTACTCGCTAGGGATGGCAGTTTTGCCCATGGGTATGGGTACCCGCGGGTACCCTACCCGAAAACAATGGGTATGGGCAAGACTTGAAGATATTTTGTACCCACGGGTAATGGGTACCCATACCCGCAAAATATATGGGTAGGGCATGGGTAAGAAATTGTGCCCATGGGTAACCCAATGGATACCCAAAAAAATTAATAAATGAAAATAACTCCTATAACATGTGGGGTTAACATCCAACTCATATGGCCCAACCCTAAATCTCGTATTCCTTAAACAAGTCATAGCTCATATGTTCATAATCACCTGCTCGCCACTCCTCCTACGTCCTATGTGACTCCTCAAAAAGATGAAATATCGACTCTTCGCTACCAGACTCTTGTCAAACTCTCGATCTAGCGATCCCCAATTCCCACCACCGCCTTCCACAGCGTCGGTCTTCCACCAACCGCTGCTCATAGTCCCCTGATGCCTCCAAGAGGCCACCCATCGTAGGGGGCCGCATCCGTGCTATACTACTCTACCATGATCACTTGAATTTTGAACTCATTTCTCTACCTCTTAAGAATTTGAATGATATATATTGTACCCAATGTATACCCATTGGGTATAGGATACCCGATGGGTTTGGGCATGGGTGTCAGTTTATACCCATGGGTATTGAAGTGGATGGGTATAGAAAGTTTCTATGGGTATGGGTTTGGGTAGAAGAAGGTTGTACCCGCCCATACCCTACCCATTGCCATCCCTTCATTGCCGGTGCCCGTTGGAGCTGTTTCGGGTCAGGCGGACCCGGATCGCAGACCACTTCAGCACGCTAGCCTTGGCCAGGAGGGCCAAGGACTGGCGGCTAGGAGTGCGCCCATCAGGGGGGTGCTGCAACTTGGCCAGGAGGGCCGACACCACGGGGCGTCCCTACATCCCAAGCGGGGTGATGGCCGTGGTCAAGAGGACTAGGTTGTACGCATGGCTGCCCCTGCACTACCTTTGCACCAAGGCCAGGAGGGCCATGTGCACCCGAGAGCGCCCCCAACTTATCAAGTGATGGTTGCTGCTCCTGTCCATCTAGAGTGTCCTGCTGGCCAGGAGGGTCAGAGGATCCACTCGATGGGTGCAGCAAATGTCATTTCGGAAGTTGCTGGCATTTTTAACATGCCAAATCAGGTTTTGTTCCAGCCTGGGGTGCTGGAGGCACTTATAGGAGCTGTGGCTGCAAGGCTAGCTAGCCCAGCTACGAGCAAGGAGTCTTCAATGCTTACTTTTGCTGCTAAAAAGAATCCCATGCCACGCAAAAAGAAAGGAGAGGAAAGGTAAAAAGAAGGGAGGGGATGAGAAAGCTGAGAGTGCTCTAAAAGAGATCATGGGGAAAAAGAGGGGTAATCCCTTTGGGGTACCACCAACAGGGAGTGACCAAAAAATTTCTTTTGAGAGGGAAATGGATAGCTATGAACATGTGTTGTATGGTGAGATGAGTGTTTCTTCTAAAGGAGTCTGTATGGGTAGAGTTGACACTATGAGGGATGGGGATGGTATAGTCAAACATGTAGCAAAGGAAATAGAGGAGGAGGAGGCATACATGCAATAGAGGAGGGAGTCGGTTGGAGATGATGGTGCATCGGCAGCCTCTGAGGAGGAGGACCGCCGGGCCAAATGAGAATCCTAGGATGGAACTGTCGTGGTATGCTCTCCCCCGCGGCATTTCATGAGCTCTTGGAGCTCCAGCGGTGTACCAAGGCTGATTTGATTTTTCTCTCGGAGTCACACTTGAATAAATGTAAAGTCGATGAGCTGCGTCGCTATTTATCTTTTGATTCGATGATTGTAGTGGAGAGTGATGGTCGGGCCGGTGGCCTAGTCTTGTACTATAATAAGTTGAATAAAGTTTTTTCGAATTATGTGTCGTCTCATTTTATTGACATTCTTTTTATGAATGATGATGATGTACATTGGCGGTTCACGGGTTTTTATGGTCATCCGGTTTGGAGTGATCGTAAGTTATCGTGGGATAATATTAGGAATTTACATAATCTGGGTCATCATCCCTGGGTGATCTTAGGGGATTTTAATGAAATTTTACTGTCATCGGAAAAATAGGGCGGAAATGCAAGACCAAATGCTATGATGAGAGACTTTCGTAACTGTTTAGGAGAGTTTGGCCTCGAGGATATGGGTTGTATTGGTACCCCTTCACTTGGAGGAGAGGCGATACTAGAGAGAGGCTGGACCGTGCGGTGTGCAATGTGGAATGGCGAATAAATTCCCTCGGGACGCGATAATTAATGAGGAATACGTTCATTCTGATCACCGTCCACTCGTACTGGATATGGAATATTTTGATGGAAATATTTTTAACGCCCTAAGGGGACGAGTAAAACGATTTGAAGCTCGATGGCTCAAAGAGGAGACGGTCGGTGAAATTGTTCGTACAGCATGGGAAAAGGCAAAGATGATGGGTATTGGGCCAAACCTCGTTGATCGTACTCGTGCGATTCAATCAGATTTGCAAATTTGGGATCGTGAGGTTTTGAGAGGCCCAAAACAGAGAATAAAAAAGCTCAAAAAAGAGTTGGAAAAACTACGAAGAGGCCCTATGAATGTGGATACTGTCATGGAATTGTCACGGCAGATGTCCTTAGTGTGAGGACTTAGTCGCGAGGCCAACGCATCTATGCGGTAGCTTGAGAGGGGTTGGGCGGAATCGAGAGACGCAACACAAGACAAGGATTTAGACAGCTTCGGGCCCCGGGAAACATCATCCGATAATAACCCTACATGCTGTTTGTGGCTAGGTCTCATTATAATCATGAGGGAGTCGCCGGTAAGCCGGCTCTTTGTGTCTATCCCTAGAGATTGTTTCTTATTACCTGTCCCTCTTTGGGGAGCCCTGCCCCTCCTTATATAAGTTAAAGGGGCGGTTTACATGACTAGTCCTAGTAGGATTAGGATTACCCTATTACAAGTGGAGTCCTAGTCTTGCTTCCTTTGTAGGAGAATATTCCTTATGCATTTTCTCTTAAGCCGGCCCACCATAGCATGAGCCGGCCTTCTGGGCCTTGGGCCTTGTATTCTATCTGACCCGCCGTCAGGGCCATCCGTGAGTCGCCAGTCCTCCGGCGAGTTACCAATGAAAATGCCAAGCCCGGCCGGGTCATACTTCGGACCGGGTCATACCGCGGGGTATATCCCCGACATTAGTCCCCAGTTTAATTTAGATTTATCCATGTTAAACTGATCCTGTAAAATAAACATAAGAACAAACTTGATAGGCTGTGCTCCGGATTAAATATTTTCTTGAATCGGCACCTGATCATCCTTAAGTCCTTGTCATTTCCTCCTGGCTGCGCATTCATGATCTCATAGCAAATCTCCTTTAGCCGATGTGTTTCAAACATTACCAATGCAAAAATCCGGGCACTTCTTCTGAAAAAACTGGGTCAATAGGCCAGCTTCATAACCAATTTGCTGGCATTGGCTCTTGTAGAGAAATATTATAAGAAATAATCCATTTGATTTGGCCTTCAATGCTCTGACTTGACAAAAATATTGGTCTTGAAATATTCAACTGATATTCAGCCGGCTTAAAGATGTAGATCTTGCCGATTTATGATTGCCAAAATTACCAGGTTATAAATAAATGATGTCGGGTCATGATTGTTGCAGACACTGGGTTAATCTGGTCTACTCCAAACTGAGAATTTGAAAAAAATTCTCCCTTATATGTATATCACCTATAGCCCCCAAGTGTCGGGTTGTCATGCTTGTAGCAACCTGGGACTTGTAATTCCCTTATGCTCATAAAAACTTCAACCAGTGTAGCCCCCAAGGGCCGGGTCATTATGAAATAATGAGCTGGGACTTTGTAAATATGATCATGTAGACTTGAGCAGCAACGTGTAGCCCCCAAGGGCCGGCTCAGTAAGATAATACTAAGTTGGGACTTTGTATATAATTTATTGATAGTAACATCATATAATATAATCTCCATCATGGGGCTTGAACCCACGTCCACAAGGTTAAGAGCTTTGTACTCTACCAACTGAATAGTGGACCATTCAATATAATGGATTAATGGTTGTGTACCTTGAATTTTTGACAGGAGGAATTGGTAGCCCCCAAGGGCCGGCTCATTACAATGTGATGAGTCGGGTCTTCAATAAGTTGAGCAAAAAATGACTTTGCATTAGCCCCCAAGTGCCATGGTGCATGCTGGTAGTGACATGGGACTTGCATATTTGATATGATCTCAATCCGAATAATGTAGCCCCCAAGTGTCGGGTCGTAAGCCTGCAGCGACTTGGGACTATTCCTTCCATTGTAAAATAAATCATATCCATTGATAAAATAATAGCCTTTGCGCTAAAGTGACTTTGAATACCTTATCTGTTGACAAGTAAATCCGGAGTTTAAATACCCGGCGGCTCTTGGCCGATGGCGATTTAATACGCCTCCATTGTAAGTCGGAATTTTTATAACCCGACGGCTTATAGCCTTTGTGAACATCAATAATTGATAACCCTTTTGAAACACCAATTTCAATTTTTGATGATTGAACTTAATCATTTATGTAAGTCATAGCTCTGTAAATCCTGCATAGATTTTAAACAACATATGCCCTGGCGACTTAACGTCAAAAGCCAGGGCGGGTAACAACCCAAACATAATATAGTCTTTATGCAATTATGGAAAAGACTAGGATTAAGGCCATTCAAGCCTAAACATACTGGCGACTTAACGTCAAAAGCCAGGGCGGGTCATCCAACCTCGTATATTTATATAATCAGGAAAACATACCTATAGAATTGGCTCATACTGCCGGCTTATATCGCCGTATCGAATAAGGGCAATAATCCAATGATTGACAAACGCATGATTCCAATGGCACAATTCAAAATAGACCAGCGACTTAAAGTCCATAGCCAGGGCCGGTTTAAACATAATCATGTATAAACAATATCATACCTGTGATATTGAATTGTACTACCGGCTTATGATACCTGTGCAGTAAGGGTGATAACCCAATCCTTAGAAACCAACACTTCCAAATATATGATGATTGTCACAAGCTGGCGACTTATCGCCCAAAGCCAAGCCGGGTTAAATCTAAACCACACTTATACTTAGATCTGGACAAAGAAGTCTCAAGACAAAACCAAAGATTGTTTGCAAAAACTTAAACCAAGTAGAAAGAAAAAATCGAGGCTTATGATTCGAATACAATCAGTAAACCGTTCCAAAGGGGTTAAGCTAGGATTCGAATACGATCATGTAGCCCCCAGTGGCTTTGGCGTTGCGCCGATCAAGAGGGTACCTGTTGGAAATATGCCCTAGAGGCAATAATAAAAGGATTATTATTATATTTCCTTGTTCATGATAATTTTCTTTTATTCATGCTATAATTGTATTATCCGGAAATCGTAATACACGTGTGAATACATAGACCACAATACGTCCCTAGTAAGCCTCTAGTTGACTAGCTCGTTGGTCAACAGATAGTCATGGTTTCCTGACTATGGACATTAGATGTCGTTGACAACGGGATCACATCATTAGGAGAATGATGTGATGGACAAGACCCATTCCTAAGCATAGCACAAGATCGTGTAGTTCGTTTTGCTAGAGCTTTTCCAATGTCAAGTATCTCTTCCTTAGACCATGAGATCGTGTAACTCCCGGATACCGTAGGAGTGCTTTGGGTGTACCAAACGTCACAACGTAACTGGGTGACTATAAAGGTGCACTACAGGTATCTCCGAAAGTGTCTGTTGGGTTGACACGGATCGAGACTGGGATTTGTCACTCCGTATACGGAGAGGTATCACTGGGCCCACTCGGTAGTGCATCATCATAATGAGCTCAAAGTGACCAAGTGTCTGGTCACGGGATCATGCATTACGGTACGAGTAAAGTGACTTGCCGGTAACGAGACTGAACGAGGTATTGGGATACCGACGATCGAGTCTCGGGCAAGTAACATACCGTCTGACAAAGGGAATAGTATACGGGGTTGCTTGAACCCTCGACATCGTGGTTCATCCGATGAGATCATCGAGGAGTATGTGGGAGCCAACATGGGTATCCAGATCCCGCTGTTGGTTATTGACCGGAGAGCCGTCTCGGTCATGTCTGCATGTCTCCCGAACCCGTAGGGTCTACACACTTAAGGTTCGGTGACGCTAGGGTTGTATGAATATGAGTATGCAGCAAACCGAATGTTGTTCGGAGTCCCGGATGAGATCCCGGACGTCACGAGGAGTTCCGGAATGGTCCGGAGGTAAAGAAAACTATATAGGAAGTGCTGTTTCGGCCATCGGGAAAGTTTCGGGGTCACCCGGTATTGTATCGGGACCACCGGAAGGGTCTCGGGGGTCCACCGGGTGGGGCCACCTATCCCGGAGGGCCCCGTGGGCTGAAGTGGGAGGGGAACCAGCCCCTAGTGGGCTGGTGCGCCCCCCTTGGCCCCCCTGCGCCTAGGGTTGGAAACCCTAGGTGGGGGGGGGCGCACCACTTGCCTTGGGGGGCACTCCACCCCCCTTGGCCGCCGCCCCCTTGGGAGATTGCATCTCCCAGGGCCGGCGCCCCCCCTGGGGGCCTATATAAAGGAGGGCAGGGGGAGGGCAGCCGCATCCAAGTCTTGGCGCCTCCCTCCCCCTGCTACACCTCGTCCTCCTCCCGCAGCAGCTTGGCGAAGCCCTGCCGGAGTTCTGCTGCATCCACCACCACGCCGTCGTACTGCTGGACCATCATCAACCTCTCCTTCCCCCTTGCTGGATCAAGACGGAGGAGACGTCACGCTGACCGTACGTGTGTTGAACGCGGAGGTGCCGTCCGTTCGGCGCTAGGATCTCCGGTGATAGGATCACGACGAGAACGACTACTTCAACCCCGTTCTTTTGAACGCTTCCGCTCGCGATCTACAAA
The DNA here is from genome assembly GCF_018294505.1 of Triticum aestivum. Classification (NCBI taxonomy): domain Eukaryota; kingdom Viridiplantae; phylum Streptophyta; class Magnoliopsida; order Poales; family Poaceae; genus Triticum; species Triticum aestivum. The sequence goes on along the minus strand of NC_057798.1, from coordinate 514,218,358 downwards.
GTGGTATGTAGATGCATCTCTCCTTTCACTCGTTGCTTAGATGAACTCATAGATGGATCTTGGTGAAACCGTAGGAAATTTTTTATTTTCTGCAACGTTCCCCAACAGTGGCATCATGAGCTAGGTCTATGCGTAGTTCTCTATTGCACGAGTAGAACACAATTTTGTTGTGGGCGTAGATCTTGTCAACTTGCTTGCCGCTACTAGTCTTTTCTTGCTTCAGCGGTATTGTGGGATGAAGCGGCCCGGACCGACCTTACACGTACGCTTACGTGAGACAGGTTCCACCGACTGACATGCACTAGTTGCATAAGGTGGCTAGCGGGTGTCTGTCACTCCTACTTTAGTTGGAGCGGATTAGATGAAAAGGGTCCTTATGAAGGGTAAATAGAAGTTGACAAAATCACGTTGTGGTTATTCGTAGGTAAGAAAACGTTCTTGCTAGAACCCAATTGCAGCCACGTAAAAGATGCAACAACAATTAGAGGACGTCTAACTTGTTTTTGCAGCAATTGTCATGTGATGTGATATGGCCAGAAGTTGTGATGAATGATGAATGATATATTGTGATGTATGAGATCATGTTCTTGTAATAGGAATCACGACTTGCATGTCGATGAGTATGACAACCGGCAGGAGCCATAGGAGTTGTCTTTATTTTTGTATGACCTGCGTGTCATTGAAGAACGCCATGTAAATTACTTTACTTTATTGCTAAACGCGTTAGCCATAGAAGTAGAAGTAGTCGTTGGCGTGACAACTTCATGAAGACACAATGATGGAGATCATGATGATGGAGATCATGGTGTCATGCCGGTGACGAAGATGATCATGGAGCCCCGAAGATGGAGATCGAAGGAGCTATATGATATTGGCCATATCATGTCACTACTATATAATTGCATGTGATGTTTATTATGTTTTATGCATCTTGTTTACTTAGAACGGCGGTAGTAAATAAGATGATCCCTTATAATAATTTCAAGAAAGTGTTCCCCCTAACTGTGCACCGTTGCTAAAGTTCGTCGTTTCGAAGCACCACGTGATGATCGGGTGTGATAGATCCTTACGTTCACATACAACGGGTGTAAGACAGATTTACACATGCAGAACACTTAGGGTTAACTTGACGAGCCTAGCATGTACAGACATGGCCTCGGAACACAGAGACCGAAAGGTCGAACATGAGTCGTATGGAAGATACGATCAACATGGAGATGTTCACCGATGATGACTAGTCCGTCTCACGTGATGATCGGACACGGCCTAGTCGACTCGGATCGTGTAACACTTAGATGACTAGAGGGATGTCTAATCTGAGTGGGAGTTCATTAAATAATTTGATTAGATGAACTTAATTATCATGAACTTAGTCTAAAACTTTTGCAAAATATGTCTTGTAGATCAAATGGCCAACGCTCATGTCAACATGAACTTCAACGCGTTCCTAGAGAAAACCAAGCTGAAAGATGATGGCAGCAACTATTCGGACTGGGTCCGGAACCTGAGGATCATCCTCATAGCAGCCAAGAAAGATTATGTCCTAGATGCACCGCTAGGTGAAGCACCCATCCCAGAGAACCAAGACGTTATGAACACTTGGCAATCACGTGCTGATGATTACTCCCTCGTTCAGTGCGGCATGCTTTACAGCTTAGAACCGGGGCTCCAAAAGCGTTTTGAGAAGCACGGAGCATATGAGATGTTCGAGGAGCTGAAAATGGTTTTCCAAGCTCATGCCCGGGTCGAGAGATATGAAGTCTCCGACAAGTTCTATAGTTGTAAGATGGAGGAAAACAGTTCTGTCAGTGAGCACATACTCAAAATGTCTGGGTTGCACAACCGCCTGTCCCAGCTGGAGATCAACCTCCCGGACGAGGCGGTCATTGACAGAATCCTTCAGTCGCTCCCACCGAGCTACAAGAGCTTTGTGTTGAACTACAATATGCAGGGGATGGTGAAGACCATTCCTGAAGTATTTTCAATGCTGAAGTCAGCAGAGGTTGAAATCAAGAAAGAACATCAAGTGTTGATGGTCAATAAGACCACTAAGTTCAAGAAGGGCAAGGGTAAGAAGAACTTCAAGAAGGACGGCAAAGATGTTGCCGCGCCCGGTAAGCCAGTTGCCGGGAAGAAGTCAAAGAATGGACCCAAGCCTGAGACTGAGTGCTTTTATTGCAAGGGGAAGGGTCACTGGAAGCGGAACTGCCCCAAATACTTAGCGGACAAGAAGGCCGGCAACACTAAAGGTATATTTGATATACATGTAATTGATGTGTACCTTACCAGTACTCGTAGTAACTCCTGGGTATTTGATACCGGTGCCGTTGCTCACATTTGTAACTCACAGCAGGAGCTGCGGAATAAGCGGAGACTGGCGAAGGACGAGGTGACGATGCGCGTCGGGAATGGTTCCAAGGTCGATGTGATCGCCGTCGGCACGCTACCTCTACATTTACCTACGGGATTAGTTTTAAACCTCAATAATTGTTATTTAGTGCCAAGTTTGAGCATGAACATTGTATCTGGATCTCGTTTGATACGAGATGGCTACTCATTTAAATCCGAGAATAATGGTTGTTCTATTTATATGAGAGATATGTTTTATGGTCATGCCCCGATGGTCAATGGTTTATTCTTAATGAATCTCGAACGTAATGTTACACATATTCATAGTGTGAATACCAAAAGATGTAAAGTTGATAACGATAGTCCCACATACTTGTGGCACTGCCGCCTTGGTCACATTGGTGTCAAGCGCATGAAGAAGCTCCATGCTAATGGACTTTTAGAGTCTCTAGATTATGAATCATTTGACACATGCGAACCATGCCTCATGGGCAAAATGACCAAGACCCCGTTCTCCGGAACAATGGAGCGAGCAACCAACTTATTGGAAATCATACATACTGATGTGTGTGGTCCAATGAGCGTTGAGGCTCGCGGAGGATATCGTTATGTTCTCACTCTCACTGATGACTTGAGTAGATATGGGTATGTCTACTTGATGAAACACAAGTCTGAGACCTTTGAAAAGTTCAAGGAATTTCAGAATGAAGTAGAGAATCAACGTGACCGAAAGATAAAATTCTTACGATCGGATCGTGGAGGAGAATATTTAAGTCACGAATTTGGTACACACTTAAGAAAATGTGGAATCGTTTCACAACTCACGCCGCCTGGAACACCTCAGCGTAACGGTGTGTCCGAACGTCGTAATCGCACTCTATTGGATATGGTGCGATCTATGATGTCTCTTACCGATTTACCGCTATCATTTTGGGGATACGCTCTAGAGACAGCTACATTCACTTTAAATAGGGCACCGTCTAAATCCGTTGAGACGACACCGTATGAATTATGGTTTGGGAAGAAACCTAAGCTGTCGTTTCTAAAAGTTTGGGGATGCGATGCTTATGTCAAGAAACTTCAACCTGAAAAGCTCGAACCCAAGTCGGAAAAATGCGTCTTCATAGGATACCCTAAGGAAACCATTGGGTATACCTTCTACTTAAGATCCGAGGGCAAGATCTTTGTTGCCAAGAACGGATCCTTTCTGGAAAAAGAGTTTCTCTCGAAAGGAGTAAGTGGGAGGAAAGTAGAACTCGATGAAGTACTACCTCTTGAACCGGAAAGTAGTGCAGCTCAGGAAAACGTTCCTGTGGTGCCTACACCGACTGGAGAGGAAATTAATGATGATGATCAAGGTACTTCTGATCAAGTTGCTACTGAACTTCGTAGGTCCACAAGGACACGTTCCACACCAGAGTGGTATGGCAACCCTGTCCTGGAAATCATGTTGTTAGACAACGGTGAACCTTCGAACTATGAAGAAGCGATGGCGGGCCCAGATTCCAACAAATGGCTAGAAGCCATGCAATCCGAGATAGAATCCATGTATGAAAACAAAGTATGGACTTTGACTGACTTGCCCGATGATCGGCGAGCGATAGAAAACAAATGGATCTTTAAGAAGAAGACGGACGCGGATGGTAATGTCACCATCTATAAAGCTCGACTTGTCGCTAAGGGTTATCGGCAAGTTCAAGGGATTGACTACGATGAGACTTTCTCTCCCGTAGCGAAGCTTAAGTCCGTCCGAATCATGTTAGCAATTGCCGCATACTATGATTATGAGATATGGCAGATGGACGTCAAAACGGCATTCCTTAACGGGCATCTTAAGGAAGAACTGTATATGATGCAGCCGGAGGGTTTTGTCGATCCTAAGAATGCTAACAAAGTATGCAAGCTCCAGCGATCCATTTATGGGCTGGTGCAAGCATCTCGGAGTTGGAACATTCGCTTTGATGAGATGATCAAAGCGTTTGGGTTTATGCAGACTTATGGAGAAGCCTGCGTTTACAAGAAAGTGAGTGGGAGCTCTGTAGCATTTCTCATATTATATGTAGATGACATACTTTTGATGGGAAATGATATAGAATTCTTGGACAGCATTAAGGCCTACTTGAATAAGTGTTTTTCAATGAAGGACCTTGGAGAAGCTGCTTACATATTAGGCATCAAGATCTATAGGGATAGATCGAGACGCCTCATAGGTCTTTCACAAAGCACATACCTTGATAAGATTTTGAAGAAGTTCAAAATGGATCAGTCCAAGAAAGGGTTCTTGCCTGTACTGCAAGGTGTGAGATTGAGCTCGGCTCAATGCCCGACCACGGCAAAAGATAAAGAAGAGATGAGCGTCATCCCCTATGCCTCAGCCATAGGATCTATTATGTATGCCATGCTGTGTACCAGACCTGATGTAAACCTTGCCGTAAGTTTGGTAGGAAGGTACCAAAGTAATCCCGGCAAGGAACACTGGACAGCGGTCAAGAATATCCTGAAGTACCTGAAAAGGACAAAGGACATGTTTCTCGTTTATGGAGGTGACGAAGAGCTCGTCGTAAAGGGTTACGTCGACGCTAGCTTCGACACAGATCTGGATGACTCTAAGTCACAAACCGGATACGTGTATATGTTGAATGGTGGAGCAGTAAGCTGGTGCAGCTGCAAGCAGAGCGTCGTGGCGGGATCTACATGTGAAGCGGAGTACATGGCAGCCTCGGAGGCAGCGCATGAAGCAATTTGGGTGAAGGAGTTCATCACCGACCTAGGAGTCATACCCAATGCGTCGGGGCCGATCAAACTCTTCTGTGACAACACTGGAGCTATTGCCCTTGCCAAGGAGCCCAGGTTTCACAAGAAGACCAGGCACATCAAGCGTCGCTTCAACTCCATCCGTGAAAATGTTCAAGATGGAGACATAGATATTTGCAAAGTACATACGGATCTGAATGTCGCAGATCCGTTGACTAAACCTCTCTCGCGAGCAAAACATGATCAACACCAGAACTCTATGGGTGTTCGATTCATCACAATGTAACTAGATTATTGACTCTAGTGCAAGTGGGAGACTGTTGGAAATATGCCCTAGAGGCAATAATAAAAGGATTATTATTATATTTCCTTGTTCATGATAATTGTCTTTTATTCATGCTATAATTGTATTATCCGGAAATCGTAATACACGTGTGAATACATAGACCACAATACGTCCCTAGTAAGCCTCTAGTTGACTAGCTCGTTGGTCAACAGATAGTCATGGTTTCCTGACTATGGACATTAGATGTCGTTGACAACGGGATCACATCATTAGGAGAATGATGTGATGGACAAGACCCATTCCTAAGCATAGCACAAGATCGTGTAGTTCGTTTTGCTAGAGCTTTTCCAATGTCAAGTATCTCTTCCTTAGACCATGAGATCGTGTAACTCCCGGATACCGTAGGAGTGCTTTGGGTGTACCAAACGTCACAACGTAACTGGGTGACTATAAAGGTGCACTACAGGTATCTCCGAAAGTGTCTGTTGGGTTGACACGGATCGAGACTGGGATTTGTCACTCCGTATACGGAGAGGTATCACTGGGCCCACTCGGTAGTGCATCATCATAATGAGCTCAAAGTGACCAAGTGTCTGGTCACGGGATCATGCATTACGGTACGAGTAAAGTGACTTGCCGGTAACGAGACTGAACGAGGTATTGGGATACCGACGATCGAGTCTCGGGCAAGTAACATACCGTCTGACAAAGGGAATAGTATACGGGGTTGCTTGAACCCTCGACATCGTGGTTCATCCGATGAGATCATCGAGGAGTATGTGGGAGCCAACATGGGTATCCAGATCCCGCTGTTGGTTATTGACCGGAGAGCCGTCTCAGTCATGTCTACATGTCTCCCGAACCCGTAGGGTCTACACACTTAAGGTTCGGTGACGCTAGGGTTGTATGAATATGAGTATGCAGCAAACTGAATGTTGTTCGGAGTCCCGGATGAGATCCCGGACGTCACGAGGAGTTTCGGAATGGTCCGGAGGTAAAGAAAACTATATAGGAAGTGTTGTTTAGGCCATCGGGAAAGTTTCGGGGTCACCCGGTATTGTACCGGGACCACCGGAAGGGTCCCGGGGGTCCACCGGATGGGGCCACCTATCCCGGAGGGCCTCGTGGGCTGAAGTGGGAGGGGAACCAGCCCCTAGTGGGCTGGTGCGCCCCCCTTGGGGCCCCCCTGCGCCTAGGGTTGGAAACCCTAGGTAGGGGGGGCGCACCACTTGCCTTGGGGGGCACTCCACCCCCCTTGGCCGCTGCCCCCTTGGGAGATTGCATCTCCCAGGGCCGGCGCCCCCCTGGGGGCCTATATAAAGGAGGGCAGCCGCACCCAAGTCTTGGTGCCTCCCTCCCCCTGCTACACCTCGTCCTCCTCCCGCAGCAGCTTGGCGAAGCCCTGCCGGAGTTCTGCTGCATCCACCACCACGCCGTCGTGCTGCTGGATCATCATCAACCTCTCCTTTCCCCTTGCTAGATCAAGACAGAGGAGACGTCACGCTGACCGTACGTGTGTTGAACACAGAGGTGCCGTTCGTTCGGCGCTAGGATCTCCGGTGATAGGATCACGACGAGAACGACTACTTCAACCCCGTTCTTTTGAACGCTTCCACTCGCGATCTACAAAGTGGTATGTAGATGCATCTCTCCTTTTACTCGTTGCTTAGATGAACTCATAGATGGATCTTGGTGAAACCGTAGGAAATTTTTTATTTTCTGCAACGTTCCCCAACAGTACCGACAACTATGTTCTCTTTGGTTCCAATACGACCTATGTTTGAACAGGAAGCCCCCAAATGACCTTGAGAGTTTTCTAATGACTCTAATTTGAATACGATCAAAGTCGGACCCAAAAGGGGTTAAGCTATGATTCGAATACGATCAAGAAGCCCCCTAGTGGGTTTGGCATTGCGCCGATCAAGAGGGTACCGACAGCTATGTTCTCTTTGGTTCGAATACGACCTATGTTTGAACAGGAAGCCCCCAAATGACCATTGGAGCAGGGTACCTATGTTTGAACCGCGCATCATGGCAGCAATCTTTGGCAACCTTTAATTTTTCCTGAGAACTCAACTTTGCGAGAGATAATTCTTCTTGAACCGGAATTTTTTAAACCGGATTTGAGAGCTTCAGAGCTTTGTGGGAGACGGGATTTCCCTTGAACCGGATTATGAACCGGATATTGAGAGCTTCAACGCTTTGTGGGAGATGGGATTTCCCTTGAACCGGATTGTAAACTGGAAGCATCATTGTGAGCCAGAATTTCTCTGACGGCCCTTTAAACTTTCATCGATAGAGCAATAATCTCCGGGGCCGGGTTATTTTTCCCTCCAATGACCCGGAGTTCTTGAATGCATTGAAACCATCCAATTCTACTGAGTCATGCCATTGTAGCCCCCGAGTTTCAAGATGGCTCGAGGAGTTGGCTTGAGATTCTCTATATTTGACCATAGCAGAAGGTGTATATCATTGGCGTTGATAGCGCGATGTGAATTCACAGAATGTTGAAATGACTGCGGCAGGTTATAAATGACCCCGTATGAGCCATGTCAGCAACTCGGCCAATGGTTCCTTCCAACTGGCTGTTTGAAGTTAACCAAACTGTAGTGGCGGCGACTTGTGCGCATGCCCATTGAGCCATCCAGTGCAGACGGCGGCTAATAATATATGATAATTTTGCCTCCAATTTTCTGGAAGAAAACCGGGCTACCCAAGCAGTGACTTTCTCATCTTCAATAAATAGCTCATGCAGACAGGTGTGGCCCGGTGTGTTGATGTAGACCAGGCCGCGAGAGATGAACTGAAAAGACGATCGCAGCATTAGAGGCGGCTCACACAGATGAATTGGCCGCGGTGTTGTAAGCCAGGCGGGCAGGAGGGTCGGCCGCAACGTTTTAAACCGGTGTGAGCCTCATGTCCATGGCATGACATCACTTTTGTAGTGGACTTTGTCCAGTACTGGATAATATTGGATGTATTCTGGTGCGGCCTTTGGTATGTAAACAGGACCAACAGACAGCCTTCGTATCAGTATGCTGATGACTTCCTGTTTTGCACAAGGTGCGTGTGTGGTCGGAGGTGTACAGTCTGTAGCGCTGCGGTACATTAGCAGCAGAAAACTACTTCGGGACTTGGAGCCTTTGACTCAAGCGTGGAGCAGCAGTGCGATACGCCAGAGAAGCCAAAAAAACTCCCTGGTCCTTTCCTTTCAACACCTCATCCTTCCTGATGTGTGACTTGGTCAGTGCAGTCATTCTTAAAACTAGCTGAGAGGTTCAAAATCCTGGTACGCACATCTTTTGACTGATGCTGATAACTCCTGCTACCGCATTCTTATTTCCCTTGTTCTCTCAGCCACTGAACGTAAGCATTAAGTTTTATTTTG